>NC_090252.1:70957107-70997107 GCF_037325665.1 Littorina saxatilis
AATGATATCCCCGGATGTTTTTTTCTTTTTTTCGATAAATACCTTTGATGACGTCATATCCGGCTTTTTTGTAAAAGTTGAGGCGGCACTGTCACACCCTCATTTTTCAATCAAATTGATTGAAATTTTGGCCAAGCAATCTTCGACGAAGGCCGGACTTCGGTATTGCATTTCAGCTTGGTGGCTTAAAAATTAATTGATGACTTTGGTCATTAAAAATCTGAAAATTGTAAAAAAAATTATTTGTTTTTAAAACGATCCAAATTTACGTTCATCTTATTCTTCATCATTTTCTGATTCCAAAAACATATAAATACTAGAGGAATACCCGGCTTCGCCGGGGTGAATCGCGAGACAGAGACAGACAGCGTGGCGGTTCATCACAATCACCTCTGCAGGCGAAGTCCTGTCAAACGGGATTGAGAATTACTACGCTGTCTGCAAGCCCTGTAGCAGGATGCTGTCAATCGGTGTCAGATGTCTTTAACTACGCTGTCTGCAAGCCCTGTAGCAGGATGCTGTCAATCGGTGTCAGATGTCTTTAACTACGCTGTCTGCAAACCCAGTAGCAGGATGCTGTCAATCGGTGTCAGATGTCTTTACCTACGCTGTCTGCAAACCCTGTAGCAGGATACTGTCAATCGGTGTCAGATGACTTTAACTACGCTGTCTGCAAGCCCTGTAGCAGGTTGGTGTCAATCGGTGTCAGGTGTATTCAACTACGCCCGTCTGCAAGCCCTGTAGAAGGGAGCTGTCGGGCGAGACAAACTGAATGCTCGCACCGCTTGCCAGGGATATAGCAAAGAGGGAAGCGGGCGAGTCTCTCTCTCGGAGTTTTCCGGCGTAGTTCGCGATCGAACATGAAAATTAAGTATATGTACGAGTTCTGTCTTTGTTAGCGTCAAGTTCTTAGTTCATTTAGATAATAAACTGGGAAATAGTAGTGTCTAATTTGGGAAAACATCCTCTGCATTACTTTAATGTACTTAGATACGAGTTCATCAACGTTTTCCTGGTATTTGAGTACGAAAGTACTTAGACATAACAGCACAGCTGGTCCCTATCTGTGAAAATACTGGTCTTTATCAGGAAAGACAACTCTTTAGCAGACTGCATCACATACTAGCACAAACAGAAGACATTGGAGGTTGCATGGCAAAGAGTAGCGCATTATAATTATCTGTGAGGTATTGTAAGACCATGATGCATTGCAGTTTACACTAATCAGGAAGTGGTCGTGTTTAAACGAAAGTAAATCAACTAAACGACCTGTCGCGTAAATCAAGGGAAACGACTGCGTCATAACCAAACGCCGAGCATACTTTCGTGACACTTGAGACGTACATGTAAGCAGGTAGAGGAAGAGATGAAGAGAGGGGAATGTACAGGCACTTGTATTTCATATTCAGCATGCAGGGATGAGGAATGTGTTGTCTACTCTGTGTAGGTTCTAATCTTTAGTCCCGAGCTGACAAATACGTAAACCCTCATTATTCTGTGTCTTGAGTAGCATACCACGAGTTACCTCCCTTAAATAGGCTCGCTCGACGTCTTTCCTTGTTGAGACATACATACCGTGTGCTCTTTGTTTCGTCGTTGCATACTGTTACTTTCTTTGCTTGTACGTATGGCTTCAGTTTATTTTCAGTCCTAAGCTTTCAGCAGATTCTGTAAACATCTGAGCGGCACTTCTTGGACCTGCATATAGAAGTCTTTCCGAACTGTGCAATGCAGTGTGTGTGTCGTTGTATTTGCGATAGCATGCCTGTATTATTTGCAACTGTACCAATACAAGTGCAACATGTTGTCATTACATATTGATTGATTGATTACATATCTCTCGTAAGGTATTTATTGCAGGAAAAAAAGGAAGAAAAAAACAAGTGCTATTTTTCCTCGTCATTTTTTTATATTTAGTCAAGTTTTGACTAAATATTTTAACATCGAGGGGGAATCGAAACGAGGGTCGTGGTGTATGTGCGTGCGTGTGTGCGTGCGTGTGTGTGTGTGTGTGTGTGTGTAGAGCGATTCAGACTAAACTACTGGACCGATCTTTATGAAATTTGACATGAGAGTTCCTGGGTATGAAATCCCCGAACGTTTTTTTCATTTTTTTGATAAATGTCTTTGATGACGTCATATCCGGCTTTTCGTGAAAGTTGAGGCGGCACTGTCACGCCCTCATTTTTCAACCAAATTGGTTCAAATTTTGGTCAAGTAATCTTCGACGAAGCCCGGGGTTCGGTATTGCATTTCAGCTTGGTGGCTTAAAAATTAATTAATGACTTTGGTCATTAAAAATTGGAAAATTGTAAAAAAAAATAAACATTTATAAAACGATCCAAATTTACGTTTATCTTATTCTCCATCATTTGCTGATTCCAAAAACATATAAATATGTTATATTCGGATTAAAAACAAGCTCTGAAAATTAAATATATAAAAATTATTATCAAAATTAAATTGTCCAAATCAATTTTAAAACACTTTCATCTTATTCCTTGTCGGTTCCTGATTCCAAAAACATATAGATATGATATGTTTGGATTAAAAACACGCTCAGAAAGTTAAAACAAAGAGAGGTACAGAAAAGCGTGCTATCCTTCTTAGCGCAACTACTACCCCGCTCTTCTTGTCAATTTCACTGCCTTTGCCATGAGCGGTGGCCTGACGATGCTACGAGTAAAATGGCATTGCGTTCAGTTTCATTCTGTGAGTTCGACAGCTACTTGACTAAATATTGTATTTTCGCCTTACGCGACTTGTTTCTTCTTTCGTTTATCTTGTTCCTTAACTATAAATATGGAGATATCGAGGCTCTTTAGTTGTTTTTTGTCTGATTTCCTTTCTCTCCATTAAATATGTCATGAACAGATCGTTCTCACTTTACAAAAAAAGAAAGATTCTGACAAAAAACCGAACTATTTTGTTCGTGCAGCAGCCGTATTTCGTGACAAGGGAGAAAAGCGATGAAAGAAAGACTACGTACCATGTTCTTGGTTTTCTCCCTTTCCTTTCCTGCTCTGGCCGATCTTCCTGTAACAGAGAATGCTTAATCACGTGCTTTGTTCAAGACATTGCACGCTACCAAAACTATTATCTGTTAATAACACATGAGTAACAGGGAATACTCTATCAAAACTGTGTAACTCTCATCATCTTTCACACACACACACACACACACACACACACACACACACACACACACACACTCACACTCACAAACACACACACAAACAAAGACACACAGAAACACACAGACATACAGACACACAGACACAGACAGACACAGACACACACATACACACACACAGTGCACACACACACACACACACACACACACACACACACACACACACACACACACTCACACACACACATAGTGCACACACACATACAGACACACACACACACACACACACACGCACACACGCACAGACACACACGCACAGACACAGACACGCACACACACAGACACACACACGGACACACACACACACACTCACAAACACACACGCACAGACACACACGCACAGACACAGACACGCACACACACAGACACACACACGGACACAAACACACACACACACACACACACTGGTTACTGACGTGTGTGTTTCCTCAACATTAGTTTCATCCAGTCCTCCATAATTCTGTCCTCCTCCACCTGTCGTTTGTCGCAGGCTTTCTCCAACAACTCCTCGAAGGTCAGGACGTCATCACCACTGTAACACACACAACTCGGCATTAGTGGAGCCCCGATACCTCTCTTGGTTGCGCTGTCACCAACACAGGTGTCATTCTCCACGAGCCAGAACAAGCTATTGCAGCTACAGTGTCCCAGGATGAGTCAATAGCTCTTGGATGTTAGCGCTTGCTAGTCACGCTAAAGAATGCGAAATCAAACTTTGGTTAAAGACCCACTCCGCCTCGTGAAGACAGTTGGTTAAAGACCCACTCCGCCTCGTGAAGACAGTTGGTTAAAGACCCACTCCGCCTCGTGAAGACAGTTGGTTAAAGACCCACTCCGCCTTGTGAAGACAGTTGGTTAAAGACCCACTCCGCCTCGTGAAGACAGTTCGTTAAAGACCCACTCCGCCTCGTGAAGACAGTTGGTTAAAGACCCACTCCGCCTCGTGAAGACAGTTGGTTAAAGACCCACTCCGCCTCGTGAAGACAGTTCGTTAAAGACCCACTCCGCCTCGTGAAGACAGTTGGTTAAAGACCCACTCCGCCTTGTGAAGACAGTTGGTTAAAGACCCACTCCGCCTCGTGAAGACAGTTCGTTAAAGACCCACTCCGCCTTGTGAAGACAGTTGGTTAAAGACCCACTCCGCCTCGTGAAGACAGTTCGTTAAAGACCCACTCCGCCTTGTGAAGACAGTTGGTTAAAGACCCACTCCGCCTCGTGAAGACAGTTCGTTAAAGACCCACTCCGCCTTGTGAAGACAGTTCGTTAAAGACCCACTCCGCCTTGTGAAGACAGTTCGTTAAAGACCCACTCCGCCTTGTGAAGACAGTTCGTTAAAGACCCACTCCGCCTTGTGAAGACAGTTCGTTAAAGACCCACTCCGCCTTGTGAAGACAGTTCGTTAAAGACCCACTCCGCCTTGTGAAGACAGTTCGTTAAAGACCCACTCCGCCTTGTGAAGACAGTTCGTTAAAGACCCACTCCGCCTTGTGAAGACAGTTCGTTAAAGACCCACTCCACCTCGTGAAGACAGTTCGTTAAAGACCCACTCCACCTTGTGAAGACAGTTGGTTAAAGACCCACTCCGCCTCGTGAAGACAGTTGGTTAAAGACCCACTCCGCCTCGTGAAGACAGTTGGTTAAAGACCCACTCCGCCTTGTGAAGACAGTTCGTTAAAGACCCACTCCGCCTTGTGAAGACAGTTCGTTAAAGACCCACTCCGCCTTGTGAAGACAGTTCGTTAAAGACCCACTCCGCCTTGTGAAGACAGTTCGTTAAAGACCCACTCCGCCTTGTGAAGACAGTTCGTTAAAGACCCACTCCGCCTTGTGAAGACAGTTCGTTAAAGACCCACTCCGCCTTGTGAAGACAGTTCGTTAAAGACCCACTCCGCCTTGTGAAGACAGTTCGTTAAAGACCCACTCCACCTCGTGAAGACAGTTCGTTAAAGACCCACTCCGCCTCGTAAAGACAGTTCGTTGAAGACCCACTCCGCCTCGTGAAGACAGTTCGTTGAAGACCCACTCCGCCTCGTGAAGACAGTTCGTTAAAGACCCACTCCGCCTCGTGAAGACAGTGCGCCTCACTGCCTTGGTTGGATCCGGCCAGGCCTTTAAATGGCATTAGATCATCACTCCACTTTGTCACATACCAAAAATCAACACCCTTACTGCTTGATGTGGTGGGTTGGACTTTTTTGATGAATTAATTTCCGAGAGCACCAAGGTTGTTCATAGTCGGTATGTGACCAAGTGGAGGGATGGTATGTGACCAAGTGGAGGGATGGTATGTGACCAAGTGGAGGGATGTTATATGACTAAGTGGAGGGATGGTATATGACTAAGTGGAGGGATGGTATATGACTAAGTGGAGGGATGGTATATGACTTAAGAGGAGGGGTGGTATGTGACTAAGTGGAGGGATGGTATGTGACTAAGTGGAGGGGTGGTATGTGACCAAGTGGAGGGGTGGTATGTGACCAAGTGGAGGGATGGTATGTGACCAAGTGGAGGGATGGTGTGTGACCAAGTGGAGGAATGGTATGTGACCAAGTGGAGGGATGGTATGTGACCAAGTGGAGGGATGGTATGTGACCAAGTGGAGGGGTGGTATGTGACCAACTGGAGGGATGGTATGTGACCAAGTGGAGGGATGGTATGTGACCAAGTGGAGGGATGGTATGTGACCAAGTGGAGGGATGGTATGTGACCAAGTGGAGGGATGGTGTGTGACCAAGTGGAGGGGTGGTATGTGACTAAGTGGAGGGGTGGTATGTGACTAAGTGGAGGGATGGTATGTGACTAAGTGGAGGGGTGGTATGTGACCAAGTGGAGGGGTGGTATGTGACCAAGTGGAGGGATGGTATGTGACCAAGTGGAGGGATGGTGTGTGACCAAGTGGAGGGATGGTATGTGACCAAGTGGAGGGATGGTATGTGACCAAGTGGAGGGATGGTATGTGACCAAGTGGAGGGATGGTATGTGACCAAGTGGAGGGATGGTATGTGACCAAGTGGAGGGATGGTATGTGACCAAGTGGAGGGATGGTATGTGACCAAGTGGAGGGATGGTATGTGACCAAGTGGAGGGATGGTATGGGACCAAGTGGAGGGATGGTTTGTGACCAAGTGGAGGGATGGTATGGGACCAAGTGGAGGGATGGTATGTGACCAAGTGGAGGGATGGTGTGTGACCAAGTGGAGGGATGGTGTGTGACTAAGTGGAGGGATGGTATGTGACCAAGTGGAGGGATGGTATGTGACCAAGTGGAGGGATGGTATGTGACTAAGTGGAGGGATGGTATGTGACTAAGTGGAGGGATGGTATGTGACTAAGTGGAGGGATGGTATGTGACCAAGTGGAGGGGTGGTATGTGACTAAGTGGAGGGATGGTGTGTGACTAAGTGGAGGGATGGTATGTGACCAAGTGGAGGGGTGGTATGTGACTAAGTGGAGGGATGGTATGTGACCAAGTGGAGGGGTGGTATGTGACTAAGTGGAGGGATGGTGTGTGACCAAGTGGAGGGATGGTATGTGACCAAGTGGAGGGATGGTATGTGACCAAGTGGAGGGATGGTATGTGACCAAGTGGAGGGATGGTATGTGACCAAGTGGAGGGATGGTATGTGACCAAGTGGAGGGATGGTATGTGACCAAGTGGAGGGATGGTATGTGACCAAGTGGAGGGATGGTATGTGACCAAGTGGAGGGATGGTCTTATTCCATGTAAAAGCATTACCAAAACCAACAGCCTATAGCTGCTTTCTCAGCAGGGAGTGGGTGGGTTTGTGGGGTGCATGTGACAAGCAACGTTTAATCCTCTACCACCACCCACAACCTCAACCGCACCTCCCTCTCGCACCCCCCCCCCCCCCACTACCTCCTTTACACTTGATCGATCACCTGTGTCCATTGATTACAGATTAAACAAAGCCAAGGTTTACTTTTGCCGTTATCCATGTTTCTGCCCCCCCCCCCCTCCACCCTCCCCCTTCCCCCCCTACCGCACCCCAAAACACCAGTGATTGGAGTACGGCTGCGTAAGGTGTATGTGATTCACTTATATGGTTCAGCCTTTAGTTCTGTGGTAAAAAAAACAAAAAAACACCACGAGGTGGGTGTGTAGGTGGTAGGGAGCGTAAAAAAAAAATGTAAATTTTAAGGGGCTTATTGTCCGTCAGGTCTTAATTGCCTATATTGGACATGAATTGGTTTATACGATTCGAGTTTTACGCCCTCACGGCTTTTTGATGTTTGCGTGTTTAGGTGGTATCAGCCATTGTGTTGACACGGGGGTGGGAGATGGATACCGTCTCTGGGTCTGCACATAAAGTTGACCCGTGTCCGTCCCGGCCCGGATTCGAACCAGCGACCTCTCGATCACAAGTCCAGTGCTCTACCACCTGAGCTACCCGGGAGCGTTAAGGTATAACGTATACCTATATAAATCTTATCTCTCATACTCGCCCTCAACCGAACTACCAAACCCCCCGCCCATACAAGCAAGAGTTACGTTTTCCTGTCTTGGGGCGCTTTCTCCATGCTGGCGTTCTCTTCACTGTCCTTGCTCTCTTCTTCCTTGAGTTGCTCCCCTTGTGGTTGTTCCCCTTGTGGTTGCTGCTGGTCGTTTTTCTCGCTGAGTTGCTGCCCCTGTTGCTGTTGGTGACTCTCTGTGTCGTCTGCCTCCACGCTCTGCCCAGGCCGTTCCTTGCGCGTGCTTTCGTACCTGCAATGTACAGGTGTAATATGTAGAGGTTACATGCCGAGTCTCAGTGATTATTAAAAATAATGGTCGAAGTTGGCGGATCATGAAAAATGCGAGCTTCAGCGAGCTTTTTCATGACCGCGAACTGAGACCATTATTTTTAATAATCACTGAGACGAGGTGTGTAACCTCTTTATTCCTCCTTTCTTCAGTTATTCAAAGAAAACAGGAGTTTTTGTGCGAAAGTTTGATCGAATCCGAATCACTCAACCAGTCAACCTGCGCAGGCGATCGATTAATGCGCGGTTGTATAGTTCCGTGCAAATCATTCCATTCTGTTAACACTTCTTGTCAGTTTCCCTGTTTTAGACTAAAATCAAGTACACAGATATGCTGTTATTCTGCTGTGGCGGTAAAGGCAGATATTGTGTGTTCTGTTTATGTTTTAGTATCGTTCAGGAAAATGTTCTTTCGTCAAATGGGACTAGCAGACGAACTTTTGCACCCGTGTTCCAACGTTAATTACTGTATGAAGTTCAGTTTTCTGGGGAAAATAGTGTATGAAACCGCTTTATGTTGTTTAAATTGATGAGATGTGTGCATTTGGTTGCGTGTGATCTGTTTATAAAATGAAATATTGTTGAAAACTGACCGTCGGATTGCAGTCAGTGTTGTCGAAGAAACTGCGTTAAAAGAAGGGGAACTACTCTTGTCGGCAAGAGTATGAGTTACTTGCCTTGGGAATTTGCTTGTGATGAACGGTGTGTGCACGGCAGATCTAGATTCAGATAACAACCTAACTCATGGATTTTATATGGAGATTCATGTGTTCAGGCCTGTAGTTGTTAATTTAAATGCGGTATGTTTATATTGTTTGCTCCAGAGATGTATATTTCGTACGTATAGAGCGTTCGGAACTTTTCAGTCGCAAAAGTAGTACCAAAACAGAACAGCTTCTCAACCCATTGCACTATCGAGGATTCAGGCTGTTGCTGGCTCGTTATTTGTTTGGTTGCTGGGTCATTATCGAAAAATAACTAGCTCTACAAGTTTACAGAGGTAAAGAAGCAGAGGGGGGAATATTGTATGTAACACTGTTAGTGGTGGACTTCTCTGACTACCTTGGTCTTGTACCTACAACGTACATGTGTAATATTCCATGTAACACGTTTAGAGTTAGACTTGGCTAACTACCTTGCTTCTGCGTGCTTTCGTACCTGCAATGTACAGTAACAAATTTCATGAAACGCTTTTAAAGGTCACTTACTTGGGTGACTACCTTAGTTTTGTACCTGCAATGTGCAGTGACACATTTTATGAAACGCCTTTGGAGGTCGACTTGGTTTTGTACCTGAAATCTACAGTGACAAATCTTAATGATTTTAAAGGTAAAGTTGGTTGACTTTGCCATTTAAATGCATGCATCTGTCTACCAAGAAATCCGGCTAAAATATTATACCAGTCAATAGGTTAGTGTGTGGAATTCTTTTTTTTTTTATAGATATAAACACATTAACAACATCAATGAATAATGCAGCCTGTCTGCGACTGTGGTTCGCCTTTAGAAAGTGTGAGTGTTTACCAGAAATGCTAAATAGTTATTTGATCCTACACCATGCAACAGCAAAATAACAGACACAAACTGCACTCACCAAAGGAATAGAAAAATATCATCAACACAAGTTCAACACACACACAAAACAACCAACCAACCAACGACAACGATGATGATGATGACAACAACAACAACCACAACAGCAGCAGTAGCAGCAACAACAACAACAACATCATCAACAAGAATAACAAGAGCAACAACAACAACGGACAACAAACACCGCTTTTCATGAACAATGAAAACTCGTCTGTTACATAAGTAAGGGACGCATGTTTCATCACCACCAAGACAACATGTATGCCTCAAACAATGGATGCGTGTAAAGCTTCAAAGCTCCAGCTTTTAAAGTGTGAAAAAATTATTATATTTCTTAAAGGAACTTGACCCCGCTGTACCCATTACATATGAAGAAGGTTGACAAGACTTGCCTCATGTCTGAAGGCCATCAAACCTTGACAGAGTGTAAAGTCTCAAAGCTCCAGCTTCGAAACTGTTCAAGAAAACGACCATTTTCTTCAACAATTTTTTTTTTAAATGTTATTATTTTTATTTTTATTTTTTTTATTCAGGCAAGCACAGATTTATAATGACACATTCAAAAGCATTGTCACTGATAAGTCACAGCAGTGACAGAGCTGAACACACATGTGATATTCAGTTACTTCTTACATTTTCAGAGCACGTCCCAAAAATCAGAGGAATACATTGACTATTGTAATAATCACTCGTCTTTATCCAACCGTTACTAGCTGTTGATACGGAATCCATTTTTTTTAATAAACTGAGTGTGTTTCATGAGAATATTGTGAGCATATTTATCAATTTGGTACAAATTATATAATTCTCTCAAGAATATTTGCATGTAGGGACGAATTTTTTTTTATTCTGCATTTGTAAACAAAAAACTTTGCTGTTAATAAAATATAATCAACTAGTTGATTACCCGCTTCGCCGGGTGGATCGCGAGACGGAGTATGCAGCGTGGCGGTTCGCCGGCTTAGAGCACGTGTTGATGTGATTGACGCCACACGAAGGAAGGGAGATAAACGCGCAAAACACTGGAGAAGATAAGGAAGAGTTACTGGGAATGGATCTACAGAAAAACCAAAATCGGTTCACCGCGCCGCGCTTAGAGCACGTGTTGAAAATTTTCATCGACCAGATTGTGTCCGGGGTCTACCTGAATATGCACACCAAATTTGAAGCAGATCCATCGAGAACTTTGGCCGTGCATCGCGAAGTGACAGACAGACACACACACAGACACACACACACACACAAGCCGTATATAGATATAGAAACCAGCGTCTGTTTTCATGTGGTTTTCATGGTTCAATAATACCAGTGTTGGTGTAAGTCTGAGTCTGTCACAGTTATAACATTTTTCTTTCAGACATTTTTCAAATTCAATCCAAAAAACCTGGACATGTTCACATTGCCACAACTAATGATAAACTGTATCTTTTTCTAATTCACAAAAATTACATACATTACTTGTGACAACCCCCGTGTCTTTCAATATTTCATTAGTCACTAAAACCCTATTGTTTATTTTAATTTGGAACCAGTGTAGTTTTACCTCTTGTATTTTCTTTGTTTTGTAAAAGACTTTATTCCAATCAATTTCAGTTTCAATGATGTTTTCCCAACTTTGACATGCTTTTGGGACACATGTATCAGTTTTTCTAACAAGACTTTCATAAAATAGTTTTGCTCCTTTTCCACCAGAAATAAAAAGAGGAAGTGCTTTGTTAATGTCCACTGATTTTTTTGTATTCAATAACAATACTTTATTTTCTGCATATATATAACTCTTGATTGTGCTTATAGAACCGTAATATCCCAGAGAAGATGTCTCAACTTGCAATTTGTCTTTAAACTCATTAAAACTTAAAAACTTTCTATTCTCCTTTATAAGTCTTTTACGTACAATATACCATTTTCAGTCCAATCTACAAAATGAAATGCTTTGTTATTAATCTTGAATTTGGTATTGAGGAAAAGTGGTTCTATCAACAGTTCTTCAGATGTATTGATCTCTGTTTTAAAATAAACGTCTTCATAAGCTTCAAATACATTTTTCCAAAACAAATTTACTGTACAATCGTTAAATAATTTCCCTCAAAACTTTGACACCAGTGCTAATTTAGGGCATCTTATCAATAATATTTCTTTCTATTTTGGATTGTATGTTGTGTTCAGAACTTTCTTCATCCAATTTAGTTTTAAGGAATGAATATAAGCCTTAATGGACGGAATATTTATACCTCCTTCTTCTATCTTGTGGATAGCCATTGTTCTTTTTATTTTGTCTCTTTTTTTATCCCATACAAATTCAAAGCACATTTGTTGTATTTATTGGACAATTGTATCTTGTGGGTTTGGAAGCATGATCCACAAATAAACAAGTTTGGACAATACAAGTGATTTCAGGACTGCTAATCTTCCTATCGGTGTAGTTGACCGTTTTGCCCATGTATTAAATAACTTTTTTGCTTCCTTAAACTTATCATTTATGTTCATCTGTGCCATATTTGACAAATCGTTGTTAAACCAGAGCCCCAGTATTTTAAATTTGTTAGGATTCCAACACATGTTCAGATGTGTGAGAAACACTACTTTGCTATTTCTTTTTCCCCCAAGCCAAACGTTACATGTTTTATCATAATTGAGTTTTAACCCGGATAAATTCTTAAACAATTCTATCTCATAAAACAATGTTTCGAAAGATATTTTGTTTCCACCAAACAAAAAATATGTGTCGTCTGCAAACTGACTTACTTTACACTCAGTATTTTCTGATATTTCTTTAATCTGACCGTTCTCCCTTATCCTACATGCTAACAATTCTGTACACAAAATAAACAAATAAGGTGATATTGGATCTCCCTGACGACAGCCACGCTCAATTGGAAAGCTCGTGGACAAAACGACCATTTTCTATTTTGTAATTAAACTTGACCACGCCGTGATGTGAAATGTGAAAAAGTCAATGAAACTCGCGCCATAATTGTACGTCATCAAGCTTGAAAAGTATGTGAATTTTCAAAGCTCTAACTTTAAAAACATTCAATAAAATGACAATTATTAGGGGTTTGTTATTATTATTAGACCCGAAAGGGCCTCGGCCTTTCCTTTGAAAGCAACACCAACCACACAATACCTCCGCCAACTAGGCCAGATAGACCAACAAACAAACCTCACAACAACACTCAACCAACAAACAAACGACACCACACGCACGCATCCGACCACCAACACGCACGCACGCACGCACGCACGCACAAATAGGACTCACTTGTTTAGCAGGTAGGCGACCCGCTGCCTGACGTAGGTTTCATAGCACATGAACTTGGGGCGCACCTCCCGGACCACGGCTTTCCAGGCGTGCGGGATCTTGGCGTAGAGACTGGGGCTCCAGGGGTTGACCTTCAGCGCCGCTAGTAGCAGTTCCCGGTCCTGCTCGTGCTTCGACAAGTCTGCAAGGACACAAAGATACGTCAAACTCTGATATGCAGAAATATTACACTCTGATATGGAGAGATCATTATCACACGTTCATAATGGAGATATATATCACACTCTGATACGGAGAGAAGTGAGACACTGATATGGAGAGATCTGTAAAGATACAGAGAGATACAGTTTAAACGCTAATAATGAGAGAGATTAGACGCTGATATAGAGATATCTGTAAAGACACAGACATATATGTCACACTCTGATATGGAGATATATTACACTCGGATACGGAGAGATCTGTAATGACACACAGACACAGGTCACACACTGATATGGAGAGATGTCACACTCTGATATGGAAAGATATCACACGCTGGTATGGAGGGATCTGCAATGACACACAGACACTGATATGGAAAGATGTCACGCTCTGATATGGAGATATATTACAGTCTGATATGGAGATGCATTAAAGTCTGATACGGAGATATATCACACTCTGATATGGAGATATATGTAATGATACAGAGATCCAGGTCACACACGTGCTGCATGTCGTGGTCATGAACGATGCTCACCGGGCAGACACGCTGACCAAATAATGCACTGTTCACAGCAACATTACTCCACCACCAAAACTCATGTGTATATTTTCTTGATCAGCCTTTTTTCTTTCTTTGGTGTGTGAAGAGTTTATGTATAAATGACAAACATGGAAATACAATCAGACGCTAATATGGGAAATGTCTCAGGATGAAAATGATTAATTTAATGTAATGCCGTGCTTCTTCCTTCCAGGAACGCTCTCACGAACACAAAAAAAACCACACACACACACACACACACACACACACACACACACACACACACTCACACACACACACACACACACACATACTTTCAAACGCACACATACTCTCATACACAAACATGCACAAAACAAAGGAAAAAGGAACATGTAATGTTGGATGTTTTAGATTTATTCATTATTGTTTTACAAATATGAAGACGAGTTGTTTGTGTGTGTGTTGTTGTTGTTTAAAAAAAATAAAAATTTAATGACACTAATTAGAATGCAAAACTGACTCATGTTATCGTGTGAATTTAGAAATGGACAGATTTAGATGTGGAACTGTTCAGCACGTGTACGGGCAACGTCATCAAATCTAGTGTTTACGTCACGCGTTTGCCAAGATGTACGTCTTGCTGGGAGGCAAACAACGTATAGGAAAATGGATGACTGCATTTGGAACTTTGGAGAAGGGTGAGCAGAAAGGTAAAAAAAAATTTTTTTTTTTATCAATTTTATCTGCCGTGGATTGTAACGTGCAACTCAAAAGTGTAAACCTTTATCATTTCTTTTCTTCCAAAACGTTGTCACCGACAACAAACCACCATCAAACAACTATTCACAAACACACAAACACATGTACGTACAATAACAAATAATCATACGTACAAACAGTTACAAACCCACGAACACATGTACATACAACAAACTGTGTACTGGGTGGCCGAGTGGTAACGCACTTGCGCTCGGAAGCGAGAGGTTGCGTGTTCAGGCCTGGGTCAGGCCGCAATTTTCTCCCCCCTTTCCTAACCTAGGTGGTGGGTTCAAGTGCTAGTCTTTCGGATGAGACGAAAAACCGAGGTCCCTTCGTGTACACTACATTGGGGTGTGCACGTTAAAGATCCCACGATTGACAAAAGGGTCTTTCCTGGCAAAATTGTATAGGCATAGATAAAAATGTCCATCAAATACCCGTGGGACTTGGAATAAAGTAAAAAAATTCCATCTCACACGGCATTAAGTCTCAGGAAACATGAATACACGCATGCAGGAAAAAAAAAATATGGGTAGCGCCGTATGTATGGCAGCTCGCTTTCCCCGGGGAGAAAGCAGCCCGAATTTCCATGAGGGTAACCTCACTGGACTGTAAATCTTATCCAATCCAACCACAATCAAACAAACATTCACAAACACACGTACGTACAACAAAACATAAAAACGTCCACACACGAAAGAAATTACATTTTAGATTAAAACACATACACAGACACACACAGCGGAATATACATAATCAATACTGTTCAAACGATAAATTAAAACTAAGTTTTACATATCAAGGAATAAAGATAGATACCCAAAGTACAGGCAAGAAATGAGAGAGAGAGAGAGAGAGAGAGAGAGAGAGAGAGAGAGAGAGAGAGAGAGAGAGAGAGAGAGAGAGAGAGAGAGAGAGAGAATGATCTGAATGAATAAATGCACTACATATAAAGAAACATAAAAGGCTAAAGCATAATCATGTTTTTACGAAAACAACAACAACAATAACAACAACAATAACAACAACAACAAGGAATATTATGATGTGTTCATGTATTTCTTCTTGTTTGCTGAGGCATTGTGTTTGTCCATGTATTGTGTGTGTCCATGTATTGTGTTTGTCCATGTATTGTTAACATGTCTCATATTTGTCATTCTGTTTATTCTCCCGTTTATGAGAACATATGTGCTGCAGTTGACACCCCCGCCCCCTTCAAACCTTCAACAACCTGAGAAAATCAGGTCTTAAAATAAACTGAAAAGGAAGGGGTCTTAAAGTGGGGATACATCTACACAAGATATCAACTGTATATCCAAAAAAGGGGGAAGTCTTACATTTGGGATCTCAGCATCTAGCATTGTGATTTCATGGAATGTGATGATGAGTTCACGCCACTCACGTGTGTCAGCTATCAACGTGATCTGGGTAAACATTTGACGAGTGGCACAGCGGACCGCCCCGTGTCAGCTATCAACGTGATCTGGGTGAACATTTGACGAGTGGCACAGCGGACCGCCCCGTGTCAGCTATCAGCGTGATCTGGGTGAACATTTGACGAGTGGGACAGCGGACCGCCCCGTGTCAGCTATCAACGTGATCTGGGTGAACACTTGACGAGTGACACAGCGGACCGCCCCGTGTCAGCTATCAACGTGCTCTGGGTGAACACTTGACGAGTGACACAGCGGACCGCCCCGTGTCAGCTATCAACGTGATCTGGGTGAACACTTGACGAGTGGCACAGCGGACCGCCCCGTGTCAGCTATCAACCTGATCTGGGTGAACACTTGACGAGTGGCACAGCGGACCGCCCCGTGTCAGCTATCAACGTGATCTGGGTGAACACTTGACGAGTGGCACAGCGGACCGCCTCGTGTCAGCTATCAACGTGCTCTGGGTGAACACTTGACGAGTGGCACAGCGGACCGCCCCGTGTCAGCTATCAACGTGATCTGGGTGAACACTTGACGAGTGGCACAGCGGACCGCCCCGTGTCAGCTATCAACGTGCTCTGGGTGAACACTTGACGAGTGGCACAGCGGACCGCCCCGTGTCAGCTATCAACGTGATCTGGGTGAACACTTGACGAGTGGCACAGCGGAACGCCCCGTGTGAGACCTCTTTCTTTCACACACCTGGCTTTGACTGCTCCGACCATATTGGGGACATTCTCAGATAATGAACTGATAATCAAGGGGAAGCAAGCACTCTAACTACATACGACCTGTGTACCAGAGTAAAGGAGAGTTATGCGAAACCTGTCTGCTGGCACCTGAGAGAATAACAAGCATTTAAGATTAAATGAACAAGCGACTTTCATCCCGGCCTCAAAATAAGTCACAGCATTCATTGAATTCTAAGATAAGTCACAGCATTCATTGAATTCTAAGATAAGTCACAGCATTCATTGAATTCTAAGATAAGTCAGAGCATTCATTGAATTCTAAGATAAGTCAGAGCATTCATTGAATTCTAAGATAAGTCAGAGCATTCATTGAATTCTAAGATAAGTCACAGCATTCATTGAATTCTAAGATAAATCATTATTTAATTGTGTCTGTCATGTCCCTTGTTTGTCCACTTAAAAGATTCTTGTTCGTGTGCAGGAGTGTGTTTTTTTCTCCCAAATGAAACGTTGCAAATTGTTGACCTTTCTTGTTTTTTGTTGTTATTTGTTTTTATTCTTGCTTTGTCAGATTTTCTTGTTGACAACGTCTGCAAATTGACCTACATTTTAAAATTCCCTCCATGTTCGTAAATGTCTTGGATTTGGGGAGGCATTCACAGAGGGGTTCCACTCAACACGGGTTGCCTGATGGGGAGATCTTAAATACAGACACAGATGTACGTCTGTGTGTCTGCTTGCTTGTGTGTGTGTTTCAGTGTGTCTGTCTGTTTGTACATTGTAAAATTTGCTTGTGTGTGTATCTGTTTCAGTGTGTCTGTCTGTTTGTAAATTGTAAAATTTGCTTGTGTGTATATCTGTTTCAGTGTGTCTGTCTGTTTGTAAATTGTACAATTTGCTTGTGTGTGTATATCTGTTTCAGTGTGTCTGTCTGTTTGTAAATTGTACAATTTGCTTGTGTGTGTATCTGTTTCAGTGTGTCTGTCTGTTTGTAAATTGTAAAATTTGCTTGTGTGTGTGTGTCTGTTTCAGTGTGTGTGTCTGTTTGTTCATTGTACAATTTGCTTGTGTGTGTGTGTGTGTGTGTGTGTGTGTGTGTGTGTGTGTGTGTCAGTGTGTCTGTCTGTTTGTATAAATAGTACACGTGCGCAGCTTGCTGCAATGTATTATTGGTCGCTTGCATTACGAGGTGATCTACATCAGATGACTAAGACGCTCTTTCTTTCTCTTTCATTCGCCCCATCAACATAAAAACAAATAAAACTGAAACCTGACTTGTGAGTGTATATAAACAGGCAAGCATTCGTTCACCAACTGAATATATCATTTATACATATTTCAACAAAGTCATTTTAAGTCAACTTCTGAGTTTAATTTATTTCTATGATAAACATAGACAAATAATTATTCATAAAGATACCATAACAAAAATCTAAACAAACAAACACACACGCAGAAAGGAAGAGAGAGAGAGAGACACAGAGAGAGAGAGAGAGAGAGAGAGAGAGAAAGAGAGAGAGAGAGAGAGAGAGAGAGAGAGAGAGAGATAGAGAGAGAGAGACAGAGAGAGAGAGAGAGAGAGAAAGAGAGAGAGAGAGAAGAGAGAGAGAAAGAGATAGAGAGAGATTGGACGAATGACAACTTGTATGACACAGAGGTATAGTTAAGCGAGGTATGTGACCCATTATAGTTATGCACTTCCATACAACAATCACAGACTCACTGGCTTGCTGCAAAGCTTGCTGCTTTGTGGCTGAACATTATGTGAGGCAAATATAAAATGCAATTGATACAAAGCAAAAAAGAATCATCATATTTGTACAAATGAACAAAATTGTCGAATACTATGTTGAGTTATTATTGATGCAAGTCACCATTCAAAATCCAGCACTGGAAAAAGAACAATTGTAACAAAAAATACAAGCCAAGGTTCTCAGAATGTTCCATGCTAGAAATGCAAATGAAAGAATACATACATGTGGAGCTGATGTTCAACTGGCAAATTTGCATTCACAACGTGTTGGGAAAAAACAAACAGTTTCCATTAACTCATTCAAAATCATGCTGCAATATTTCATCACTAAAAAAATTACATACTATCAAAATAACTATTTCAATAAAAAATCTTACAAAAAGAGGTACATGTATAAATATTGCACCACAGATTTCATAATAAAAAGGCCGCCTGAAGAAATTATGTGAAACTAAATTATGCAGATAAGAAATCTTGATACGTTGAAAAGAAACTCAATTATGTTCTTTTTTATAGACGATTTTTTTAAATAACTATGTCACTGCTACATGACCGTTGGGCAAAGTTATGCCGTTTAAAGTTCGGACAAATATTTTGACTTCCGCTTCCGGAAAACACGTGCTGGTACTGTCACAGACCTAGGCTTTCACGTGCTGGTACTGTCACAGACCTAGGCTTTCACGTGCTGGTACTGTCACAGACCTAGGCTTTCACGTGCTGGTACTGTCACAGACCTAGGCTGTCACGTGCTGGTACTGTCACAGACCTAGGCTGTCACGTGCTGGTACTGTCACAGACCTAGGCTTTCACGTGCTGGTACTGTCACAGACCTAGGCTTTCACGTGCTGGTACTGTCACAGACCTAGGCTTTCACGTGCTGGTACTGTCACAGACCTAGGCTGTCACGTGCTGGTACTGTCACAGACCTAGGCTGTCACGTGCTGGTACTGTCACAGACCTAGGCTTTCACGTGCTGGTACTGTCACAGACCTAGGCTGTCACATGCAGACCATCCCTCCACTTGAGTACATACCAACCATCAACACCCTGCCTGCCTGCCTGCTGTGGTGGCCAGGACTTCTTTTATCAATTAGAGGGTACAGTGTTAAAATGTCTACTCTTTCGTCATGTTCATGCTGAAAGCCCAAGCCGCCCCCTGAAGATAGTTCGCCTCACTGTCTAGAGGGTACATTGTTAATATGTCTACTCTTTCGTCATGTTCATGCTGAAAGCCCAAGCCGCCCCCTGAAGATAGTTCGCCTCACTGTCTAGAGGGTACATTGCTAATATGTCTACTCTTTCGTCATGTTCATGCTGAAAGCCCAAGCTGCCTCCTGAAGATAGTTCGCCTCACTGTCTCAGAACTGGCCAGGCTTTGCTATTTTTTTATTTTATTTATGGTGCATTATTCCATGTGCCTGGTGCATTATTCCATGTGCCTGGTGCATTATTCCATGTGCCTGGTGCATTATTTCATGTGCCTGGTGCATTATTTCATGTGCCTGGTGCATTATTTCATGTGCCTGGTGCATTATTCCATGTGCCTGGTGCATTATTCCATGTGCCTGGTGCATTATTCCATGTGCCTGGTGCATTATTCCATGTGCCTGGTGCATTATTCCATGTGCCTGGTGCATTATTTCATGTGCCTGGTGCATTATTTCATGTGCCTGGTGCATTATTTCATGTGCCTGGTGCATTATTCCATGTGCCTGGTGCATTATTTCATGTGCCTGGTGCATTATTTCATGTGCCTGCGACAAGAGGACTCCTCCCTATCCAGGACACAGTTGCATTCCCTTTGTCTATTTTGACCAAAATATAACTGTCAGCGATAGGCTACCTGCAAGGTACGGACACTTTTGGCTAATGTCCTTTATAGTAGGTTCGTGGTCTTCATCTTTATCCCCATTGTTCGTCGCCTCCATCTTTTGCCCATGCAGAAAGACATGCAACATTCAGGGTCTGGTGACAGGCATGAACTGATAGGACGGCCCGGGTAGGGAGGGGAACACGGTCATGGCAAAGTCGGGGTACGCTGGATACCCGTACTGCGTCCCTGCACCTCCCATCGACTCCCTGGACTGAGACTGATGCAGGGCGTGAGGCTGGTCTGGCATTTCCCTGGAGTGAGGCTGCAGTGGACTGGTAAGCTGGCGTGCTGGCAAAGGGTTGGCTATGTTGAAGGGCGGACTGTTGCTTTCGCCGTGGTGCGAGGGGTGGGGCGTGTCCCGCACGTACGGCTCCAGTCCTTCTGTCTCCCTGGCAACCCTGCGGGGCAGGGTGGTGGACGCGGGGGGCGCTGTCTCCCTGGCGCGAAAGGCGCGCGTGGCGGAGATCTCCCCCCCTCCCCCCTCGTGCTTCTTCATGTGCACGTTGAGGCTGTTCTTCTGGGCGAAGGCAGCGTCACACTGCTTGCACTGGTACGGTCTCTCCCCGCTGTGTAGCCGCTCGTGCACCTTGAGGTTGTACTTGACGGTGAATCCCTGACCGCACTGCCCGCACACCCAGGGCCGCTGACCGGAGTGGGTCCTGACATGGCGAGCCAGCCCCTGGCGGCGGTAGAAGAACTTTGGACACAGGTGGCACTGGAAGACTTTGTCCTTGACGTGCATGTACTGCTTGTGCTGCTCCAGCACGCCCTTGAACACGAAGGTCTTGCCGCACAGCTCACACACGTGGGGGCGTGGCCGGGGCTCGGCGGAGTGCTGGCCCCGCATGTGGATCTTGAAGTAGAACTTGTTGTTGGTGGCGTAGGGACAGTGCTGGCACACGAACTTCTTCACCTCCACCCCCACCCCGTGCGACTGCACGTGCATGGTGAACGTCGTCTTGTCCGTGAAGTTGGCGCCGCACGTGTGGCACAGGTACTCGCGCTTCCGCTTGAGGAAGATGACTCGCTGCCAGTTGCTGAGGCCCAGGCCGTCGGGGCAGACCGTCGTGCAGGTGACACAGCCGGCCTGGTCCACACAGAGGTGGGCGGACAGCTTGAGGCGGCTGTTGATGATTGTGTCACACTTGAGACACTTGAAGTGCAGGCTGTGGTGGTCCTGCAACACACAGTAACACACACATCTTGTTACACTGAGGGCACGCTTCTGTTACTCTGCTGTTATTCTGTTGTTACACTGAGGGCACGCTTCTGTTACTCTGCTGTTATTCTGTTGTTACTCGGCTCTGACTCTGTTTTGTTGTTACTCTGCTCTTACTTTCTTCTGCTGTTACTTTGCTGCTACTCTTTTGTTACTTTGCTGCCATTCTGCTGTTACTCTGATGTAGCTCTGCCGTTACTCTTTTGCTACTCTGCTCTGTTATGTGTAATCTGGTTAATCCTGCTAAACACTACACCTTCTCTCAAAAGAAAAAGCTTGTTCTTAATTAAACCACACATGGAACAACTGCAATACCTCTACCAAATACAGATAGGGACTAGCAAAACAAAGTGTCTAATCACTGAGACTGATAATGTCTGCGCTTTGGGATGTATACATGTTACATTAAATTCACAAAACAGTTATATTTACTGGTGTCCTAAAAGTATGTCTATTAGCGCAAGACAATTAATGGAAAGGTCACCGCCAGGCTGTGCATGGAGCGGTGTGGGATCTCATTAAATTGAGACTGTCAGGCGGTGTCACCATGGTGTGCATGGAGCGGTGTGGGATCTCATTAAATTGAGACTGTCAGGCGGTGTCACCATGGTGTGCATGGAGCGGTGTGGGATCTCATTAAACTGAGACTGTCAGGCGGTGTCACCATGGTGTGCATGGAGCGGTGTGGGATCTCATTAAATTGAGACTGTCAGGCGGTGTCACCATGGTGTGCATGGAGCGGTGTGGGATCTCATTAAATTGAGACTGTCAGGCGGTGTCACCATGGTGTGCATGGAGCGGTGTGGGATCTCATTAAATTGAGACTGTCAGGCGGTGTCACCATGGTGTGCATGGATCGGTGTGGGATCTCATTAAACTGAGACTGTCAGGCGGTGTCACCATGGTGTGCATGGATCGGTGTGGGATCTCATTAAACTGAGACTGTCAGGCGGTGTCACCATGGTGTGCATGGATCGGTGTGGGATCTCATTAAACTGAGACTGTCAGGCGGTGTCACCATGGTGTGCATGGATCGGTGTGGGATCTCATTAAATTGAGACTGTCAGGCGGTGTCACCATGGTGTGCATGGATCGGTGTGGGATCTCATTAAACTGAGACTGTCAGGCGGTGTCACCATGGTGTGCATGGATCGGTGTGGGATCTCATTAAACTGAGACTGTCAGGCGGTGTCACCATGGTGTGCATGGATCGGTGTGGGATCTCATTAAACTGAGACTGTCAGGCGTTGTCACCATGGTGTGCATGGATCGGTGTGGGATCTCATTAAACTGAGACTGTCAGGCGGTGTCACCATGGTGTGCATGGATCGGTGTGGGATCTCATTAAATTGAGACTGTCAGGCGTTGTCACCATGGTGTGCATGGATCGGTGTGGGATCTCATTAAACTGAGACTGTCAGGCGGTGTCACCATGGTGTGCATGGATCGGTGTGGGATCTCATTAAATTGAGACTGTCAGGCGTTGTCACCATGGTGTGCATGGATCGGTGTGGGATCTCATTAAATTGAGACTGTCAGGCGTTGTCACCATGGTGTGCATGGATCGGTGTGGGATCTCATTAAATTGAGACTGGCAGGCGTTGTCACCATGGTGTGCATGGATCGGTGTGGGATCTCATTAAATTGAGACTGGCAGGCGTTGTCACCATGGTGTGCATGGATCGGTGTGGGATCTCATTAAATTGAGACTGGCAGGCGTTGTCACCATGGTGTGCATGGATCGGTGTGGGATCTCATTAAATTGAGACTGGCAGGCGTTGTCACCATGGTGTGCGTGAGTACGGTTACTCACCTTGACCAGCTTGAGCACAATGTCTTCCAGCGACACGGCGTACGGCTCGGCTGTAACAGTCACAATCACGAGAGAACAATGCACACGCACACATGCACAAATACATACACGCTCGCACGCACAGAAACGCACGCACGCACGCACACACGCACACACACACACACACACACACACACACACACACACACACACACACACACACACACACACACACACTTACTTTGGTTATTTCTGGGGCGTTATTAATAAGATACAAATATATAATGCTCTATTTTATTAGGGTAATGGTAAAAGCAGTTATCTGCTTTGGTACATCTGGCCCTCACCCTGATCAAAAGAAAAGAAGAAGGGAAAAAACGAAGAGAGAGAGAGAGAGAGAGAGAGAGAGAGAGAGAGAGAGAGAGAGAGAGAGAGAGAGAGAGAGAGAGAGAGAGAGAGAGAGAGAGAGAGAGAGAGAGAGAACAACAAATGAGCAACTATAAGACATAGGGAGGCTACTCTGAGAAAAGCATTCACAAAAAGAGCCAATCTCCACGTCTTCAAAATCAGCCAATGACTAAAAGTCAAAGAGAGGGGAGATAAGTTGTGTAAAGAGAGGGGAGATAATCGTGCGCTCACTGTCAGTGATCTCTTGCTGGTGGCTCTTCTGCATGTGCGTGGTGAAACTGTTGTCACGGCAACACGGCTTCTTGCACTCGGGACACACAAAGATGCGGTCGCTCATGGGTTCCTCCTTCGCCTGGAAGTCGGACCTCATCCAGCCCGGCTTGTACGCTCCACTGCGCTGCCTCGTCACGCGCCGCCCTGCACAGTGCATAACACTCCCTTTTACTAAAACAACTCGGGCTAGAATGTTATGTACATGTACCCACACGTACGCACGCACACAACCATTTACACACACACACACACACACACACACACACACACACACACACACACACACACACACACATGAGAGAAAACATACAGAAGGACAAGCAATGTGTTTGTTCTGAGTGTTTTCACTTATGAAGCTTTCGGTCACAAAATGCTTGAATGCATTAAAACTTAAATTTCAAGATACATTTATGAGAGAGAAAAAGCTTGCACAGAATGCAAACTGGATACAAATGTCAATGCAGTCATTACTTTTAACTGTGTATTCTTTTTAGCAGTGTACTGTACTGCTTGAATTGCATTCAAAATCAAAATAATGGTTGATATCTTCGCCCTTCCAAACTGAGAAGTTTTGAAGAACACAGAGAAACGAACCAAATGAGAGAGCAAGGTATACAATATACTCACAGAACAGAATAACACGAGACAACAACATGGACCAAGACCTTACAGCCATTGAACAACTTCACAAAAAGGGGGCACTCAGAGGACTTTGTGTCAGAGCTCGTGTGTGTGTGTGTGTGTGTGTGTGTGTGTGTGTGTGTTTGTGTGTGTGCATGTGTATGTGTGTTCGTGTGTGACTGCTTGCTATGCACAAACTTACTGGATATTTCCACCATCATGAATGTGGTTGTGTGAGTACGGCGGCCATCAAGTGTGCATGCATGTGTTTATGTGCTTGTTTCACTGCGTGTGCGTGTGTGCCATGCGTGCATGTGTGTTTGTTGACTGCAAAGTGCATTTGAGAGCTTGGAAGTTTGTTGTTGACAGGGACACGGGCTACTTCCGGGGACCTCACATCCCTTGGCTGAAGCGTTGTGCAGGCCGGCTATTCTCCATCTTTGTCCACATCGCTCAAGTCCAAGGCACCAGCAACATGTACACATTTCTTCAAAGCAACGTATGCCTGCAAGTGAGCAATTCATACCGTCCCCCAGGACTATATAAACGATAATTACAACTTGTATCACTACAAGACACACACAGAGGCACACACGCACACACACACACACACAGGTATACACGCACGCACACCATACAAACGCACACGCACACACACACACAAATACCATGCCTCTGACTGGACATTTTCACACTGAAGCTCAAATTGGAATTAAAATACAAAAATACAATCAACAACCACACAAGCTGATGCATACTGTATATATATATATATATATATCCCATGACCTCCCTTCTTTGTCTCTGTTACTTCAGTATGGGTATATATGTTGTATTTTTATAGCTCAATAAATACATCATGGACTCCAAAAAATATATGATAGTGCAGATTCCGATTTGGGCAAAGAACTACTTTCCTCCCGACCTTTGACCTCGCGCCGAATAATGTGACACATTTGTATGAAGTTCCAAAATCGTATTGCACGGCTCAGAAAACCATATCAGTTGCACGCAAAAATGAATCTCAGAACTGATCTGATGTATGAGATGCAATAAGCACACGTTTCTTTCATTATGAAAGCAATGCAGGTCGAAAAAAACGAACATTCAACTTACAAGATAACCAGATGCTAGCGAACCAAAACAAAAACACGAGTGCCCTCCCTTGCATCGTTAGCAGACGACTTTTGAGAATCTGTCGGTAGTGTGTTTTGGTGTGCGCCTTCAGCTATCAAACATCGGCTGTTTCACGTGTTTTGCGAGCAAGTCTACTCTTTTGCCTGGCTCTGCAGTAAGTCCACATTGGCGATGAAGGTATCCAAGAACTTAACATGTGTGTATTTTTCCGTAATCCAGTCATATTCCTTCAAAATGCAATCAATCGGCGGTGACAGACGTGTCGGTCGCGTTTTCCTCACACCCATACCAGTTTAAGTTCATCCATGCAAACACACTCGCAAAACAGTTTATCGCGTAGATGCATTTCAAATAGGGAGCAAATGGTTAAATCTAAACCTACATATTTGTTCCCTAAAATTTGCTTCTCTGTCAATAAGCCTAATTACACACGTTCGAGAAAAACAACGTGGAATCGATTCTGAATCGAGTAAGCCAAATGGGTCCCAAACCCGTTTCGCCCGTTCTGCCGACCTGAAACGCAAAACAAAAGAATTGTGCGCTTCAACTAAATTAATTTCTATTCGACTTCATTACTTTCTTGCAACTTATGAACCTTTACTTAAAGCTTTTAAATGGTCTGAAAGTAGTGTTACCGCGTACTTATCGATGCACTCATTCGTTTTATTTTTTCAGCGACGGTCACTTAGTTTAAGGTTGCAAAAGGGCTAAGTCTCGCTGGCAACACTGTTTTACCCTGCACAGATCGCAACAGTGCCGCTAGTAGTCTACACTTTGTGTTTGATGGTAGAATGGGATATACAGATTACAACACTCGTGGTTTTTTTATATGGCTTGTATTTCAGTCAAGACCCAGCGGGAATATCAATCGAGAGCCACTCGCCAGAGGCTCGTGTCTCCCGATGATATTCATCCGCTGGGTCTTGACTGAAATACAAGCCATATAAAAAAAAACACTCGTGTTGTAACCTATACATATCTATATCAATACCACATAATCCTTTTTATGCTTTCACACACACACAATAAAGACCAGCGATGAAGACAACATTTATTACTTTAAGTTTATTTTCTGAATGACATGACCATTACATGAAGACAAAGGGTACAGCGCAGATAAAAATATTTTTAAAAGAGCAAGACGAAAAAAACTTACACAACTCAATGTGTGTTCATACGGTCATTGGTTAAACACAAACTATTTTTCAAAACCAGTTGCACTGATTAAAAAATAAATTGCATCAAAATGTGATCACATGATCAAATTGCTTCACAGTGTTGACTCGGGGAAAAGACAGGCTTCCCTGCTTAGACGACACACACATCACACGTTCAGTCACATCACACTCAAGTATTATGTCCAACGCGTAATATTACAAATCAACATCAGACCGCAACAGTGCCCGCCCTGCATCAACACTGGACACACAATCATAAAGACACAGCTATAAACTGTATCAACACTGGACACACAATCATAAAGACACAGCTATAAACTGTATCAACACTGGACACACAATCATAAAGACACAGCTATAAACTGCATCAACACTGGACACACAATCATGAAGACACAGCTATAAACTGTATCAAACTGTCAAACCCAAGAGCTGTCGCTTTTTACAAGAAAAACTTGCACACAAAAGTAAAACAAAGATTAAGAAGTTGATTTGTGTCCAAACAAGAGAGAGAGAGAGAGAGAGAGAGAGAGAGAGAGAGAGAGAGAGAGAGAGAGAGAGAGAGAGAGAGAGAGAGAGAGAGAGAGAGAGAGAGAGAGAGAGAGCGAGCGAGCGAGCAAGAGAGAGAGAGAGGGAGGGAGAGAGAGAGATGAAGAGAGAGAGATGGAGAGAGAGAGAGAGATGGAGAGAGAGAGAGAAAGAGAGAGAGAGAGAGAGAGAGAGAGAGAGAGAGAGAGAGAGAGAGTACAGGCATGCATAATCTGCCCAACAATCCAGGAAAATCAAAAATAAATCAAGATAATGCAATCTTTTTTCTTTTTCTTTTTTTGGTGTTTTACGTCGTTTTCAACCACGAAGGTTATATCGCGACGGGGGAAGGGGGGAGATGGGATAGAGCCACTTGTCAATTGTTTCTTGTTCACAAAAGCACTAGATAATGCAATCAAGTGCATAAACAAAAGAATGTAACCAAACTTATACAAGACAATCAAACAAGTACACCGCATTAATCATTCAAAACAGGAAAACACTCACAACTGGACAGAACAATGCTCACATCTATCATTATCAAAACACAACCCCTTCCGTTCAATAATATGAATTGACCCAAAACTTTCAGGTTGATGGCAAATTGATGATCACAATATTTGACATCAAAACAGCGTCCTTTGCTGGACCTTGGAGATGTTCTTGACTTGCACGAATCAAAAACAGGGAAACCTTATTCAACAAATTGTGATACGATCTGTATAAAGAAAAGAAAAGTAAATATGAAACACATAAAAATAGGCCAAGACATGGAAACAAGCACAATATATGACATTTGTACCTGTGATTCAAACAAGCACAAAGATAAATGTTCATATCAAAAATGTCAAAAAACTACACATTTACAGATCTGACAAACAGTACTTTGTACAACCACTTGATTATGCATAAAAATATGGTGTCAATGAAGAAAAATTGGATAAAATACACAGAATATGCATGACAATGATACAGTTCTAGCACTAAAATGTGCCCTGGATCACACTCCTGTTGTGAAAGTTGCCAAAACCACTGTGCTTATTCAAAGTGTACAGCTTCACGCGAACATGCAAGCTTACTCTCCCAATAAAACTGTTCACTTGTAAATTCCAAATAAAATACTACCAGAATAAGAAGTGTGTGTGTGTGTGTGTGTGTGTGTGTGTGTGTGTGTGTGTGTGTGTGTGTGTGTGTCAGACATGAGACCAGCAAATGTTCAAAAAGTAGGAAAGTAAGCCGGGGTCCAGGGGCAACGCCCCGGTAGGGGGTTCAGGAAAATGAATGTTAGACGGAAAATGAATGTTAGAATAATAAAGGCCATTTTGGGGCCTCTCCTGATAGCAAAAAATTAGATCATGCCTTTTTAAAAAGCTATACAAACCACAAGAATGATATGTTTTAGCATTTTAAACAAAAGTGTAATTTATAACAATCACACACACACAAAACTGACTTGAAAACTTTCAGAACCAACACATTTTTTTCACCAAGTCCGTATTTCACCACGCAGTGGCCGTTGTCGCACCACGTGCATACGGCCTGACCGGGAATGGATATCTTGGCGATACTGTCGCCAACTGATGAGCTGGCGCCTTTCTTTCTTGTTGATAATGACAGTCACTTCTTCTGACAGCCAGTTGGCTTTCCATTTGTTTTTCACACTTTGGTCGTCGATCGTAAGAGCTTCCACAGCCGACAAAACAATACGGAATCCAGACGCCATGATGCTACCTTTTTCACCTTCGGCGTTTGGAGATCGGCAGCCAATCAAAACAACCCGCAAACCGCCATCGGTGAATAATTAGGCCTAGGCGATACTGCTATGGGTTCACGCGAGTGCTGGGGTGCGAATGCACTGACTTCAGACGCAGACAGCTTCAGCTGAACGGTTCATACCACCACCACCACACCCCCCCCCCCTTTTTTTCTCAACGAATTTGCATCGATCTCAAGAATGGTCTGTGAGCTAAGGAAAATATCGGAATTCCGATAAAATTCGGACCAGTCCCATGTCTGGTGTGTGTGTGTGTGTGCGTATGTGTGTGTGTGTGTGCGTATGTGTGTGTATGTGTGTGTGTACGTGGGCCCACACAACATTTAAGAGGGATGGATGGGAAGAAGCAAGGCAGGGAAGTGCGGACTGGATGCCACTGAGAGGACCACGGAGAAAGGAGTTTGCAGGCAGCAGACACAAGCCAAGGAGCGAAGCAATGCAGGATGTCACACTCGGGTGCTCAGAGAGCCAGCCTCTTAAACTTATAAAACAATGTACTTAATTTGCCATCTTTTCTTTTAGCTATCCATACCTGTTTCCGTTACTTTTTCTTGTTCTTGTTCTCAAAACACTTTCACTTTTCTTTCTTTCGTAGCTGTTCAACATTCACACCTGTTAGCAGGCGGTTCTCCCCTGTGCGTGATTGTGAAAAACTTATACAATGTTATGTACTAAATTTCCAATCTCCTATTTTAGCTCTTCATACCTGTTTCCTTTGTTTTCCCCTTTGCTTGTTCTCAGAATAATTATACCATGCCATCATGGTCTGTTGTTGTGGATTTTCAACTTTCCTACCTATTTCCTTTGTTTTTTCCATTTTCTTGTTCTCGGAACACTTGCACTTTTTATTCTGTCTCTTTAGCCATCTTTTGTAGCTCTTCCACATGCATACCTGTTGCCAGTGGTTTTCCCTTTGCTTGTTCTCGGAACATCATACCTGTTGCCAGTGGTTTTCCCTTTGCTTGTTCTCGGAACATCATACCTGTTGCCAGTGGTTTTCCCTTTGCTTGTTCTCGGAACATCATACCTGTTGCCAGTGGTTTTCCCTTTGCTTGTTCTCGGAACATCAAACCTGTTGCCAGTGGTTTTCCCTTTGCTTGTTCTCGGAACATTCATACTTTTCTTTCTCATGTCGCTGTTGCCATTGTTTGTTGTTGCTCTTCGACATTCATACCGTACTTTCTGTGTGCACAACTTCACTACCAGCTAAGTGGCTTACAGAGCTAGAGCAATATTGGTTTCCTTGTTTCTCGCTATGTCCTTCTCCTGTCCCAGTCTTGGTGCAACCACTGACTGGGCCGCTGTGTACACTCTGAGTCACGTCTTTTGATTCGTCTTACTTCACGTTCTTTGTATTTTTGACCAATTAAGACGTTGTACACATATCGGGGCAGTCAAAGTATTTTGGTCAAAAATAGCAACATTTAAATATTGATCCATTCCCTTTTTTATGATCGAACACCACACAAACAGGCACCCTTTTGTAGTCTTGTCCAGCCGGCTAAATGTGAGTTTTAGTCAGCCTCTGACGACAAGCGTCTCAAAGAAGGAACATCCAGTGTTCACTCAATTCATTTTGATTGTATTAGTTCTCAGGGGATTACTTTTATCACATGGCCACGTACCTGTGTTTTTGGTCCTTTAAAATTCATCTTTTGACAGTTCTGTTCCTTCAAAAAAAAATCTATTTATTGTTCTGTTCATTTAAAAATTACCGATCAACAGTTCTGTTCCTTCCAGTCACCAAACAATCTTTTTGTAACTGTTCTGTTCATTTAAAAAAAACTTATCTTTTTACAATTCTGTTCCTTTTAAAATGATCTTCACACAGCTTGTAAAAGGTATCCTAGTTGTCCGTGCTGTTACATGTTTTGATAGAAAGGGTAGGACGCCCCGGGGACACCCGGAAAGACCACCCCGCTGTACCCGGGGTACAAGTAGGGGTCTAGGCGAGGCCGTTGCGGGGATTCCGTGTCCAACCTGCCCCCCTGCTGGTACTCCATTCTGTGGTGAGCTGTCATTGGTTGGTGCAGGTCCACACCCTGGTGGGCCTCCATTCTCTGATGGGGGTCTAGGGGGTCAAGCCTCGGGTTGGGGTCAAGTCGCTGGTGTGCGTCCACGATGTGCTGTGAACCCCCTCGCTGGTGTGTCGCTATTCTCTGGTGTGCATCCAATCTCTGGTGTGCGTCCATTCTCTGATGTGTTTCTATTCTCTGCGGTGTGTCCAATCGTTGGTGAGCATCTATTCTCTGGTGAGCGTCCAATCTCTGGTGAGCATCCAATCGTTGGTGTGCGTCCATTCTAAGCGGGGGATCCATCCTGTGGTGCATGGTGAAGTCCATTCTCTGGTGTAGAGGAGAGTCCAGGGGTGGTGGTGGGGGGGAGTCCATTGGTTGTTGCTGGGGGGACAACACCTGGCCAGGAGAGCCCAGGTGGGAGAGTTGTGGTGGAGGAGGAGGAGGCGAGCCCACCAGCTGCAGGGGAGGGGAGCCTAGCTGTGGGGGGGAGGACGGCATGCGCCGCGCCTGGTACGAGCTGACTCGCGGTCTTGGGGTGGGAGCAGCCTTCCTGATGGATATCCCGTGTTTCTTCATGTGCACGTCCAGGCTGTTCTTCTGGGCAAAGGCAGCGTCGCAGTGCTGACACTGGTATGGCTTCTCCCCGGTGTGCAGCCGCTGGTGCACCTTGAGGTTGTAAGCCACGGCGAAGGCCTGGCCGCACTGGCTGCAGATGAAGGGGCGGATGCCGGAGTGCAGATTCTTGTGCATGATCAGCTTGTGGCGCCGCAGGAACAGCTTGGGACACAGGTCGCACTTGAACCTCTTCTCCTTGACGTGCACGTCGATCTTGTGTCTGCCCAGCATGTTCTTGTTGAAGAACGCCTTGCCGCACAGCTCACAGATGTTGGGGCGAGGCCGCGGCTCTTCGCTGTGTTTGCTGACAGTGTGGTTCACCATGCGGCGCTGTCGCGTGCACTGGTACGGGCAGTACTCACACGTGTACTTCTTCGACACTGATTCCCCGTGCGACTCGATGTGGTTGACAAACGTGCTTTTCTCCGTGAAGGAAGCGCCGCATGTGTGACAAAGGTAGTTCTTGTGTCCCTTGAGAAACAACGTTCGCTGGTACCCGCTCAGGCCGCGGCCCGCGGGGCACAACTTTTCGCAGGTGATTTGTTTTTGGTTGTCGATCCGAATGTGCGAGGCGAATGTTCTGTGCTGGCCGATGACAGCGTGACACTTGAGACACTTGTAGCCTGTACGCACGGTTTCCCGGTCCTGCAAAACACAAAGCATGGTCAGACGCTGCACCCACACACGCTTCATCACTACAACATCGTCTGCAACTCAAAATGCACACACATGGGTAGTACCACTCGTGTTGCTGCTAGCTTTCCACTGGGAGGAAGCGAATTTCCCAGCAGTGAGATGATAAAATGGAATGGAAACTCACCTCCACAACTCCAACAAGCAATTCCAGTAAATCAAGAAAACATTTTCCCTGATTAATACCTGGATACGAGACTACAAGTGCCCAAAGTGTGACGCCGTCGTCCCTTCAAGACATCAAGATGGCCGCTGCCAATGGTGATGAGAGGCCGCTGCCAATGGTGATGAGAGGCCATGTCAATGGTGATGAGAGGCCGCTGCCAATGGTGATGAGAGGCCAGGTCAATGGTGATGAGAGGCCGCTGCCAATGGTGATGAGAGGCCGCTGCCAATGGTGATGAGAGGCCGCTTTTTGTCCTGATGCCTGATTCTCTCTGCCTCTGCCTCACAATTCTCTCTGCCTCTGACTCACGATTCTCTCTGCCTCTGACTCACGATTCTCTCTGCCTCTGACTCACGATTCTCTCTGCCTCTGATTCACGATTCTCTCTGACTCACGATTCTCTCTGCCTCTGATTCACGATTCTCTCTGCCTCTGACTCACGATTCTCTCTGCCTCTGACTCACGATTCTCTCTGCCTCTGACTCACGATTCTCTGCCTTTGATTCACGAAATTCTCTGCCATAGTTTTTGCATGGGACTCAAACATTCTCCACCTTGACACTGTTGACAGGATGCAACAACAGCAGAGACGGTCTTTTCACAGCACCCCTTTATTTCCTGACGACGTGAGAAGGGTGGGGTGCTGTTGGGACGTGCAACGTGTGACACCAACAGCCGTTATTTTTGACTGTTTGTGTCACTTCTTGTAGACACAGTTCAAGTAATGCACAACACACTCAATGCAGAAATGTCTCCAAAACTTCCAAATGAAACTAGAGCTTAACTTTACCAGCAAACAAATGAAACTAGAGCTTAACTTTACCAGCAAACAAATGAAACTAGAGCTTAACTTTACCAGCAAACAAATGAATAAGCAAAAGAAAAGACTTGTAACAGATGTGGCTAATTACAAAGTATGTTGCTAGGTAACATAGCATACTCTCTTTTTGTTGTTGTTGTTGTTGTTGTTTGTTGTTGTTTGTTGTTGTTGATGTTGGTGGTGTTGTTGTTGGTGGTGGTGTTGTTGGTGTTGTTGGTGTTGTGGTTGTTTTAATCACTGTGAGGATTTGGCAGGTATCTTCGGCTTGCAGTTGCACACTCCTAAGTTCATCAGCCAATCAGATACCCTCTCTTCCTCGCCAGTCAACGTTCAGGTAAACCAATCTCTTCTCTTTCACACAGTGACCCAGTCATTGCAATCTGGCCACATTTGCTTCCAGATGAACAATCTCATGCTTACAGAGTTCAGTGCAATTGCTGTGTTACAGCAATTCTGGAATTCTACAGATAAAGCATCTTCTTTCTACACTATCTAATGCTGGAGATGAAAAGTCTTCTTTTCATGCTGTCAAATGTTGTGAACATGATGTTAAAGAAGACACTGCAGATGATGCTGAAGTCAAGATGGAGCTACACATGATGCTACAGATGACACAACAGATTTATAAAGAAAACACTGCAGATGATGCTTCAGATGACATTAAAGATGTAACAGATAACGCTAGATACCGGAGAAGTAGGGCCAGGGTGACACAGCAGGGAGGGAGGGAGCGGCTATAACACTACCATCTGCAAATACTGTCGCTTTCTGTTCACCACTGGCTGCCATGACAACCACTTTCCCCTCCCCATCGGGCCCGGCAGGCAGGGAGGGTGCTGTGACCACATCGCTGTTTGCAAACACCGCCGATGTCTGTTCACTTCTGGTTGCCCGGGCAACCACTGTGTGGTCCCCGCCCGGTGCGAGGGGCAGGCCGTCCTTCTTGGTGTGTTTCTTGAGGTGCAGGTCCAGGCTGTTCTTCTGCCTGAAGGTGGCGTCGCAATGCTTGCACAGGAACGGTCTCTCTCCTGTGTGTAGCCGCATGTGCACCTTGAGGTTGTAGGGCACCATGAAGCTGGCCCCGCACACCGTGCACACCCAGGGCCGCTTGCCCGTGTGGGTCTTCTTGTGCCGCAGGAAGGACTGGGGGCGGTAGAACACCTTGGGACACTTGTCGCACTGGAACTTCTTGACCTTGCGGTGGACATACTCCACGTGTTCCTCCAGCACGATCTTCTCGTAGAACGCCTTGCCGCACTGCTCGCACACGTGAGACCGCACGCGGGGCTCCTGAGGGTGGCGCTTCTCGTAGTGAAGTCGCAGGAAGCGCTCGGCGCTGGCCGAGTACGAGCACAGCGTGCAGGTGAACAGCTTGCCCTTGATTTCTCCGTGCGAGTCGATGTGGTTCAGGAAGGTGCTCCTCTCTGTGAAGGATGCGCCACATGTGTGGCACAGCAGTCGCCGCCGGCCTCCCGTCAGAAAGATGTGCTTCTGATACGTGTTGAGAGCCGCTCCTTTGGGGCACTTCGACACGCAGCTCACCTTCCTGTTCTCAAGGTCAACGCGAACATGCTCACCGTAACCACGGCGACACGAGATGATGGAGCTGCAGACGAGGCACCGGTAGTTCAAGCGACGGCGAGGCTGATTCTGAAACATACCAACAGGATCAATGTCTAGTGTATCTGTCTAGCCAGCCACGTTTTCGCTCGGCATGGAAAAGGCAATGCACGACTCAGCCCTGATGAGGCCCTCTGGGACAGGTCAGCTGCCTCAAATTCATGCAATACTGAGACAACCCGAGCAATAGAGACGCTGATTCACGTTCCTGAGCTTGCCCAGACCCAGGCAGAGCAGTTGTTGAACGTGCCCAGATGGACAGGACAAGAACGCAGGACAACACATGCTCCAAGTCGTCACCCCATTGCCACGCAGTGCCTGAAGTGTAACAAGTCGCCATCGCCACCACCTTCGCTTGAAATTCAACTCTTTCTTCAGGCTTTGTCTATTCTCTGCTACATCTCTCTGCTCCAACATCTTCACTAGGCTTGCTTCAGGTCATTTCAGGCTTTGTCTATTCTCTGCTACATCTCTCTGCTCCAACATCTTCACTAGGCTTGCTTCAGGTCATTTCAGACGTCAACTTGCATTTGCTCACTTGTTGTCTTCGCTGGAGTTACCAGTCTTCATTCTTTTTTTGAACTAAAAGTTGTTGTTGAAGTCGTTGTTGTTGAAGTCGTTGTTGTTGTTGAAGTCGTTGTTGTTGTTGAAGTCGTTGTTGTTGTTGAAGTCGTTGTTGTTGTTGAAGTCGTTGTTGTTGTTGATGGGAGATTTGCTTCCTTTTCTATGATTCTCCAGTCGGCACATTCGATCTCTCGCTGCAACTCACATTCGATCTCTCACTGCAACTCACATTGTAGCATCAGGAGTAAACACTCAAACAGAAATATCTGCAGCATCACCATTTTGACACACTCATTTTCCTCACTGTCAACATGTGGACGCAGAGAACAGAAAGTCGGGCGCAAACTGTGTACTCTATAGACCAAAAACTTACTACTGGCTGACTTAGAAAATAACCATAGGTGCTGCACATTCAAAAGTAGAAAGTTTTACATGCACACACCAACCAAATCAATAGTAACTCTTTTGTGTGCTCTGGTGTATTGATTGTACTATAGTTTAGTGATATCATATGTATCTACATCTGATTGTGACAAAAGAACACAGAGATTTTGTACCACTGTTAGCCGCTGGAGTATCTTTCTTTATTTGGTGTTTAACGTTGTTTTCAACCACGAAGGTTATATCGCGACGGGGAAAGGGGGGAGATGGGATAGAGCCACTTGTCAATTGTTTCTTGTTCACAAAAGCACTAATCAAAAATTTGCTCCAGGGGCTTGCAACGTAGTACAATGTATTACCTTACTGGGAGAATGCAAGTTTCCAGTACAAAGGACTTAACATTTCTTACATACTGCTTGACTAAAATCTTTACAAAAATTGACTATATTCTATACAAGAAACACTTAACAGGGGTAAAAAGAGAAACAGAATCCGTTAGTCGCCTCTTACGACATGTTGGGGAGCATGGGGTAAATTCTTCCCCCTAACCCGCGGGGGGTCCGCAAGAGTATGTAGAGTTTATCTCAAAGTGTGTTCACCGCCCGCATTGCCTGCTGGAGTGACAAGTGTTCTATGGAGTTACTAAACTCCTCTGTGTGCAACTCTATGCTCCAGTGACAAGTGTTCTATGGAGTTTCTAAACTCCTCTGTGTGCAACTCTAAGCTCCAAGGGCAAGGTCATATAAAAAGAAGCACACCAAAAAGCAAGGAATTAATACAGAAAAAAAAGAAACAAATGTAAATGAAGAAGAACCCACAACCGCAATACAACATGTGTTCAACGTGCCAGCATCAAGTAACCCCACAGGAAAAAGTCACAACACAAAAAATAGATCTCCCCATGAGGCCAAGTCTATTAGTATCGCCAACATTTGTTCCAAGATATTGCATCAATAACCTTCCGTTACCCATTCCAAGCAAGTTTTCACAGTATTACAATTAAAAAAAGAGAAGAATTACTAGCAAAACACGTTTTAGCTATGTAGTGTCTTTAAAACAGACATTGGCTTGAGAAGACTTGCTCTAAGTCTTAGTCTACGCGGTCCCTCCGATTGAAAAGACCTCAAGTCTCTCCACACGTTCTGATAGTTGAGATACGTAATCAAAGTGTGGGAAGGAAACACACAAAGTCTGACTATACTACAGAGATGCATCATCCCCTCACGGGTTGTGATAGTAGGGATACACAGGCAGAAGGAAGGATGAAAACAGCCCACTGAACGCCTTTATAGGTTGTGATAGTAGGACAACGCAGACAAAGGGATGTGTCATTCCCTCACAGGTTGTGATAGTAGGGATACGCAGGCAGAGGGTACGACGGAAACACAGCCCCGCTGTACTGCGGGTATCCTGTATTGCTATGAGCAGGCGGAGCCATCGGAGCCTTGGTGGTTTCCCCCTGATTTCTGGCTTTGCTGGCCTCCCTTGGTGCCCAGTCTCCCGCCTCCTGCTTCTTGTGTTTCCTCATGTGCACGTCCAGGCTGTTCTTCTGGGCGAAGGCGGCATCGCACTGCTTGCACTGGTACGGTCTCTCCCCCGTGTGTAGCCGCTGGTGCACCTTGAGATTGTAGGCCACGGTGAAGCTCTGGCCGCACTGGCTGCACACATACGGTCTCTTCCCCGTGTGACAGCGCTTGTGCTTGGCCAGCGTGCCTGGGCGGTAGAACACTTTGGAGCACACGTCGCACACAAACTTTCTCTTGCGGAGGTGAGTGTACTTGACGTGTTCGTCCAGAACCAACTTCTCGTAGAACGCTTTGCCGCAGTGTTCACAGATGTGTGATCTGACTCGGGGGCCGGTGGGGTGCTTGTGCTTGGTGTGGTACCTCAGGTAGCACTGTACGTGCGTGGCGTACGGACACAACTCGCACACGAACCTCTTCTCCACCACCTCGCCGTGCGTCTCGATGTGGTTGAGGAAGGCGCTCTTGTCGCTGAAGATCTCCCCGCACGTGTAGCACAGGGCCTGCGATTTCTTCAGGCCGTCCGTCAAGAACAAGTCGCACTGGTAATTACTCAAGGCTTCGTCTCCCGGTGCCGAGAATTTGAGGCAGGTGATTTGTTTGCTCTGAGTGTTGACGCGAATGTGTTGGGCGAATTTCCTACGAAACGGGAGGATGGTGTCACACTTCAGGCACTTGTAACTAATGAGATGACGAGTCTGAAACATACAATTAACTTTAATTGACAGGTTCTACCCCTTATCTACCCCCTAAAGCTAATGACATGTACATTGACAGATTCACCCCTAATCTACCCCCTAAAGCTAATGACATGTACATTGACAGATTCACCCCTAATAGTATCTCGGCCTTCTGTCATTTTGTTTCTCTCCCCCCTCTTCACCATCCCCCCTTCCTTTCTTTTCTCCCTCCCCCATTCCATCCCAGCCAGCTTTTACGTTCCTCCCTCCCCCCTTCCGACTTGAAGCACCCATTTATTTTTTTCTTCCACTCCTCGTCACTCCTCCAGCTCACCCTAGTCAGGTTTTTTGTTCTCCCCCCCCCCCCCCCCCCCCCCCATCCCACTCTACACTCCCTTTTATATTTCCTCTCCCTACTCGCCAACCAGCCTCACCCCCCCCCCCCCCCCTTTATGCCTTCTGACTAAAAAAGAACTGTCCCTGTTCTTCCCCTGAGGGGCACCAAGACTTATAACTCCAAATGATATCACATACTGGTATAGCCCCTGGAAAATGACATCACATACTGATACAGCCATACTCCCGATATATACTCATATAGCATCTACAAAATGATATCAGGTGGTGAAAGAAGAGCTAACATTCTGAGATTCATTCAATGTGACAACAAAATTCACTGTACTGGGCTATTAAATCTGTGCATGTGACGCGGTGAATACGAGGTGTGCGTGCAGGAGGTGTGTATGTGGCAGGAGGCGTGTGTGTGTGAGGTGTGTTTCTGGTATGAGGTATGTTTGTGGCAGGAGGTGTGTGTCCTTACCTTCCACACTCTCTTGAGTCTGAGCACACTACCCTCCAGGGACAGACCGTAGCGCTCCACTGAAATAACAACATCCAGCACATGTACAACCACCCACTTCATCATAGCACCACTTACGTTACACTCAAATAACAACATCCAGCACTTGTACAACCACCCACTTCATCATACCACCACTTACGTTACACTCAAATAAAAAGACCACCGGCCACCATCCAACCCACCCACACTCAAACAAAAAGACGAGAGAAAACACAATACAGTGGAACCCCCCTTTTAAGACCTTGTTTAAATCTCAGACTGTCTGTTTAACCTCTGTAAAATGACCCCCATTTTAAGACTCCCTCCTTTTTAAGACCTGATTTTCTCAGATGTTTGGAGGTCTTAAAATGGGGGTTCCACTGTAGCAACGACACACACACACGCACAGACACACACACCACGACCCTTGACTAAATGTAAACAAGTCGTGTAAGGCGAAAATACAACATTTAGTCAAGTAGCTTTCGAACTCACAGAATGAAACTGAACGCAATGCAACGCAGCAAGACCGTATACTCGTAGCATCGTCACTCCACCGCTCATGGCAAAGGCAGTGAAATTGACAAGAAGAGCGGGGTAGTAGTTGCGCTGAGAAGGATAGCACGCTTTTCTGTACCTCTCTTCGTTTTAACTTTCTGAGCGTGTTTTCAATCCAAACATATCATATCTATATGGTTTTGGTAGCAGGAACGGACAAGGAATAAGATGAAAGCGTTTTTTAAATTGATTTCGAAAATTTAATTTTGATGATAATTTTTATATTTTTAATTTTCAGAGCTTGTTTTTAATCCGAATATAACATATTTATATGTTTTTGGAATCAGAAAATGATGGAGAATAAGATGAACGTAAATTTGGATCGTTTTATAAAAAAATTTTTTTTTTTACAATTTTCAGATTTTTAATGACCAAAGTCATTAATTAATTTTTAAGCCACCAAGCTGAAATGCAATACCGAAGTCCGGGCTTCGTCGGAGATTATTTGACCAAAATTTCAACCAATTTGGTTGAAAAATGAGAGCGTGACAGTGCCGCCTCAACTTTCACGAAAAGCCGGATATGACGTCATCAAAGACA
>NC_090252.1:71002107-71157107 GCF_037325665.1 Littorina saxatilis
TATGACCTATCACCGCAGTAAAGTGTGTTTGTAGGAGGACACGTTGTTTTTTTATCACAATCATTTTGTTCTCATCAACAAAGAATGATTAGACATTGCGCTAGAAATAAAGAAGGGTTTTGTGCATACAACCTGTCTGTGACAGTTTATGTTAGTGACATAGACACACTAGCACACACATCCTTTTGCACGGAGACAGCGAGAAGGAAGACAGGGCGCATGCAGCTGAGCTTTGAAAACAGACAATGATAAAGAACAACAGCATATTTACATCTGTGTGTGTGTGTGTGTGTGTGTGTGTGTGTGCGTTTGTGAGCTGTGTGCGTGATTGTGTGTGTTTGGAGTGTGTGTGTGTGGTGTGTGTGTGTGTGTACGTGTGCATGCACAAATGCCCGTGTGTTTGTGTGTACCTGCATGTATAGATCTGTATTTACCTGTGAGTGTATACCTGTGTGCAAGATATTGTTGTCTTGCTATTATGTGACATGACTGAAAGAGACTGAGAAAAGTCTGTGCGACTCAAAGAGTACTCCAAATGTGTCTGAATGCAAATGTGCACTGACGGAGACCGTAAGCTTAGAGCAGCACCAAACTCCTGAAGAAGTCTAAAATACCACGTTTGAATACAGAAGCTAAACGAACATCACGATGATAATCAACATAAAGCGACGTTCGTGCATATCTAACACACCAGGTAACACTCAGACATAATAATAATAATAGCAATAATAATAATACGTCAATAAATATAAACAACAAGAAGAGCAAACGCTCGATCGAGTCACTTTCGCAGTTCTGAATATTATATGAGGCATCAGATGGACAGGAAGAAATTGCTATTCACAACACAATAAGTCACGTTCACATAAAATTTGAGCCCGGTCACTTTTATAGTTTCCGAGAAAAGCCCAACGTTAAGTTGTGTGTTGCCGAACAGAAAAGGCTAGTTATCTCCCTTGTTTTTCTGATAACGTTCGTAAAAGGCTACAGATGTAAATACTTTGATGTAAAGAATAATCCTACAAAGTTTCAATCACATCCGATGAACTTTGTCAAAGATATAAAATGTCTAATTTTTCCTTTGACGCTGACCTGTGACCTTGAAAAAGGTCAAAGGTCAACGAAACCATCGTTAAAGTGTAGAGGTCATTGGAGGTCACGACTAAACAAAATATGAGCCCGATCGCTTTGATAGTTTCCGAGAAAAGTCCAACGTTAAGGTGGTGTCTACGGACGGCCGGCCGGACGGCCGGCCGGACAGACTAACACTGACCGATTACATAGAGTCACTTTTTCTCAAGTGACTCAAAAATGATTTAATAAATCCATCAGAAGCTGTGGTGACGACAGAGACAGTGTTAACATTAACATTATGTGGAAGAGGAAATCAAACCCCTGTAGGAACATGAAACTAGCCACCATCTTCAGTCAAAAGCCACCCTTCTGAACTGGTGAATTGCCCAGACATACACATGATACATACACATGATACATACACATGATACATACACATGATACATACACATGATACATACATACACATGATACATACACATGATACATACACATGATACATACACATGATACATACACATGATACATACATACACATGATACATACAGTGGAACCTGTCTACGACCACCGACCAACCAAATGGGGTCCTTCTAGGTTGGTTGTCGTTATGGAAACGTGAATCATACATGTATATATAAAACTTTGTCAGGATCCTTCGGAGTTGTTGTTGTACACAGGTGGTGGTTATGGAGAGGTGGTGGTTATGGAGAGGTGGTGGTTATGGAGAGGTGGTGGTTATGGAGAGGTGGTGGTTATGGAGAGGTGGTGGTGGTGGCCATGACAGGTTCCACTGTAGTGTGTGTCTCTTTACAACGTACCTGTGACCGTTAGGTGCAATGTGCCCCACACAGCATGCATACTACCCCGGTGATGTATGCCCCACACAGCATGCATACCACCCCGGTGATGTGTGTCCCACACAGCATGCATACCACCCCGGTGATGTGTGTCCCACACAGCATGCATACCACCCCGGTGATGTGTGTCCCACACAGCATGCATACCACCCCGGTGATGTGTGCCCCACACAGCATGCATACCACCCCGGTGATGTGTGCCCCACACAGCATGCATACCACCCCGGTGATGTGTGCCCCACACAGCATGCATAATACCCCGGTGATGTGTGCCCCACACAGCATGCATACCACCCCGGTGATGTGTGCCCCACACAGCATGCATACCACCCCGGTGATGTGTGCCCCACACAGCATGCATACCACCCCGGTGATGTGTGCCCCACACAGCATGCATACTACCCCGGTGATGTATGCCCCACACAGCATGCATACTACCCCGGTGATGTATGCCCCACACAGCATGCCTACCACCCCGGTGATGTGTGCCCCACACAGCATGCATACTACCCCGGTGATGTATGCCCCACACAGCATGCCTACCACCCCGGTGATGTATGCCCCACACAGCATGCATACCACCCCGGTGATGTATGCCCCACACAGCATGCATACCACCCCGGTGATGTATGCCCCACACAGCATGCATACCACCCCGGTGATGTGTGCCCCACACAGCATGCATACCACCCCGGTGATGTGTGCAGAATACACAATGAGTGGATGAGTCCAAAGCGGGTTGTGTGTCTTTGCCGTTCACAAAACCAGATATGAGACAAACATTAAGTGAACACTTGAAGAATTATGTGATACTTTTATTTGTCGTTGAAATGTTAACAGCAGAACTCAAGATTTGATGATGTAGTGTGGAAACAACACTAACATCAGGCCTAAGAATGGAAGACTACACACACAGATACACACACACAGACACATGCACTCATACACCCACACATTGCATACTAACACACACTGAAATAGCTTATTTCACATCAGACAAGATGAAGACAGCCATAGTTTAGTGTGTCAGTCAGAACAAGATGTTCTCAGCTAACTTACACATTTATCTATTTTTGATTAGCAGCCTGAAGAAGTCAGCAACTGTCTGACGAAAATGTGATGAAGAATTTACCAACACTGGTTGGTGTGGTGTTTTCCTTTTGTTTTGACATTTCTCCATTCTCATCCAACAATAATTGCTACACACATTTGTGTACAGGAGGCCACAGCACCACTGTCCATACAAAACTTCACAAGCTGCAAATGTCACAGAAAACCTTCCCAGTACAAAACAGAAACAAACAAAAACACAGTTTATCAGTCACACAATACACACTTAAAACGAAGTTAAAAGGTACAAAGTACTATAATCAACAAAATGAAATGTTACATGAACAATGACACAAAGGAAGCTAATGCTATCAGCATTGACAGAAAACTACACATATAGTTTCAATGATAACTGCACCATATGCCCTCTGACTGCAGTAGTTATGCTTGAAAAAGTTCACACAAAATACTGCTAACAGTCGCACACATTCACTCATGAATGATGAGACATAGACACATACTTTGCTGCATATGGTATTTGAAGTAATTGTTCTGGGTTTTGTTCAAACAGATAAGTTTCAATCAAATCCAAAGTAAAATTCATCCTTTAGTTACAAATCCAGTCAATTGCAAGCAAAAAAACGTTCAAACAGTGCAATAAGTTTCTCTTTCCCAATTTATGTTGTATCTTCTTGAAAGTTTTCTCTGATGCTGAGCAACTTAAAACCTTAAAGCTTATAACATCAACGACTTGTTCATAACTCAAAAGGATTCTCTTTCAAAATGTTCATGAACACCAAGTTTGAACTGAGCCAGTCTAATGTGTTTCTTTGAGTCAAGTTCTCAACTTTTTTCCAGTGAATTCACGACGGCATAACCAGACCACAAGAGGGATGCAACACATGCTTGCTTTCTGATTTTAATGATTCTTTGAGTCATGTTCTACATATTCTGCCACTGTGAATTCTCGACTACAAAACCAAACCACAAGAAAAATTCATCACACGCTTGGTTTGGGACTGGTGTGTTCCTTTGAGCCATTAACTCTGCCTGTATGAACTGAACATGGCAAAGCCTCATCATGACAGAAATACATCAGTAGCACAAGCTTGGTTTCAGGTTGTCATGCTTCTTTGAGTCATGTTCCCCAAATTGTACCAGTGTGAAGTCATAAAATCAAAGCCAGCACACAAGTCAGTAGAAGAGGCTAGGAGGGAAGGCGGTGAATGGAGGGAAGAGGGTGGTGGTGGAGGTGGTGGTGGGATGTCTGAAGCCAGCATCCACCCCACTGTTGGAGCTTGGAGGAAGCGTCTCCTGGACCACCCCACCCTGCAGACCGGAGACCTGGGGTGCCCCTTGCTGGGGTGCCCCTTGCTGAGGCACATTGTGTTGACCTACACTGGAGGCCTGGGGTGGCAATCCCAGCGCCACACTGCCCTGAGTCATGTTGTGTTGAGCCACACCGGTGTGGGCCACATCCTCTCTGAACTGTTTCCTGGGCTGGACAGTCACAGCATTGGACACCTGACCCCCAAAAGCACTGGACATTTGACCACCCACAGCACTGGAAATCTGACCGCTAAAGGCGCTGGACACTTGACCACCCACAGCACTGGAAATCTGACCGCTAAAGGCACTGGACATTTGACCACTCACAGCACTGGGAATCTGACCGCTAAAGGCGCTGGACATTTGACCACTCACAGCACTGGGAATCTGACCGCTAACAGCACTGGCGATTTGACCACTTAAGGCGGTGTCCGGTCTGCTGCCGCCCTGTACCCGCTCCTCCTTCTGGTGTTTCTTCATGTGCACGTTGAGACTGTTTTTCTGGGCAAACCCTGCGTCACACTGCGAGCACCTGTACGGTTTCTGGCCCGTGTGGATGTTCTCGTGCACCTTAAGGTTGAACTTGTTGGAGAACGCCTGGCCGCAGTGGCCGCACAGAAAGGCCGCCTTGTTCTTGTGCAGATACTGGTGGCGCTTGAGCGTGTCGCGACTGTAGAACACCTTGGGGCACGCCTTGCAGCGATACACCTTCTCTCTGGAGTGTGCGTCCTGCTTGTGTGAGAGCAGCCTGTAGTTGTGGAGGAAACCAACGCCACACTGGTCGCACACGTAGGGCCGTGGGCATTCGGGACCAAGGTGGCGCGAGTCCAGGTGGCGCCGCATGTGGCAGGCGTAGTTGGTGGAGAACGTGCAGCCCTCCATCTCGCACTTGAACTTTTTCTCGGTGTTGCTGCAGCTGTCCTTGACGTGTTTGCGCAGCTGGTGTTTGTCGGGGAAGCTGCCGCCGCAGATGTGACACAGCCACTCCTTGTGGTCCGAGAACACCACCTGACCTTGCCACTTGCTCAGCTTGTGACCTTGAGGACAGAGGGTAACGCAGGTCAAGGATCCCTGACTATCGATGCACACATGCGCCGCCACCCTCTGCTTGCTTTTGAACAGCTCTCGGCACAAGCGACACGTGAACCTCTTGCGGAACTGGAAACACAACAAGAATCTTTCAGTTCTAACAGTCTGTGTGCAAAAGTGTGAGTGTTTCACAGAAAACACATGATTCACTTTCCACAGTCCTCGTCAAATAGTAATAACAATAATAAAAATAACAATATGACTGATCACAACTGTGAAACTTTTCCATTACCACTCACATGCAGAAATGCTAAATAGTTACATTTGTTCCTATTGTAACTGTAAGTACAAATACATTTCCATGAAAGGATCAAGTCTAGTGCAACGAGACCAAACAATAGCACATTTCAAAGCAACAAAAGATCAAAGTGCAATGTAACACTTTGACGTCGTTTTTATCAAAATGTCAAAGCAAGTGATACACCAACACAAAATTCAAGAAGACAGTGAACTTACACCAGACAACTTAGAGATGACGTCCTTCAGATTTACCACATGGTACATGGCATTCTCTGGGGAAACAAGCAAGAGCGGTTTTACAAGACAATAAACACATTTTGTCAAGTACATGGTCATCTTGATTACAGTATGACTATTCCTGTATTTTACTTATTAGATCGGACAAAGACTTTCACAAAATACATGAACATTTTTTTTGACAAAAGGAAAATCGAAAACACACTGTAGTCATAAAACATTAGACTAGTAATAAGAGACTGTCCATATCTAGACCTTGTAAATGTAGCACATTCTGAAAGAATCTGACAAATCAAATGTAAAAAACATTTCCTAAGCGACCTCTAATAACATTCCAAACCTACCATGCTTTAAACTTTTGGTTACACTAACACAACGCAAACCCTCTTCTCACAAGTCAACTATTCACCACCCTCTCTCTCGCAAACAGCAGTACACTCTAACACACCTGGAGAAGTGATGTGGTCGTGCTCTCTGTCCAGGTGAATAGGCACGAGATCTTGCCGACCAAACGGCAACTGACAGAAATCACAGACGTAGATCACTTGCGTTATACTGTCATCATCTTCTTCTTCTCCGTGTGGATTGTGTGTCTCGTGCTTTAGCTTGGTGTCCTCTCTGCGCTCACGCTGTTTCCGTCGTGTGTCCGACTGCTGCAGGGCTGGCACTGTTGGTACAGAGAGACCAGAGCAACTTCGTCAGAGTTCTGCTGCACCCACATTTACACAGAATGGACACTACAACAAAGAGAGATTAAATAAGTCTGTGATTGTGTGTGTGTTTGTTTCTCATTGTGTGTGTGTGTGTGTGTGTGTGTGTGCCTGTCAGTGTCAGAGTTCTGCTCCCACATTCTCACACACATTATGGACACTACTTCAAAGAGAGATATTCACCACTGTGGCTGAATGTGATTTGTTTGTTTGTTTATTTGTTGCTTAACGTCCAGCCGACTACGCAGAGCCATATCGGGACGAGGAAGGGGGGGATGAAGGGGGCCACTTGTCAAGCGATTCCTGTTTACAAATGCACTAACCCATTACTTGTGTCCCAGCAGGCTTTAGTAAAACTAAATTAATACCTACTGGAAGATTACCAGTTTCCAGTATGTTAAAATAGGCTTAACCTATCTACTGCTGGACTTACATCAGAACACTAATAGATTAAACTATACATGAATCGCGAGACAAGCGGCAAGAGAAGAGATTTTTGGAAAAAATACAGGTGAATGAGCAAGAAGGCAGAAAAAAGAAAAGAATTCATGAAGAAAAAGAGAGCATGACAGGAAAGAGGAACCAAAAATCTACCTAACAGCAAACTAGAAAGCTCCTGCGGTTCCAAAAACAGGAGGGGCCTTTAATTTCATAACCGCAGTGCCCCACTGCGGGATGAATGTGTGTGTGTATGTGTGAGTGTGTGTGTGTGTGTGTTTGAATTAAATCGTGAGCTCAAATGCGTGCACGCATCATGCTTGTGTGTGTGTGTGTGTGCATGTGTGTTTGTGCATGCAGTTTTGTGTGTGTGGATATAAATGTGTGTCTCCATGTGCCTGCAAGTGTGTGTTAGCGTGCATGTGCACACATTATATGTCTGTGTGTATATTTCTGCGTAGGTTGTGCACATACAGGGGGACTTCGGGATACAGGTCTTCGTCTTTTTGTAGCCCATCGTCACGACATTCTCATGTGGCTCCTCCTACATACCTTTTAGTGTAAGTTATACAGTCTTGGCATCATACGTTTCTGTGGAATGTGAACAATAGAGTAGCCTGTGTGGGAGAGGCAGCTGAATAATCCGGCCTTATTAAACTGCAGGCTCTCATCTAACTCCACATTTTCACACACACCGCAACACAAACAAAAATATCTTCCACTCTACGTTTTATTGCCTACGCCAAAACGGATTGAACAGTGATGACAACTGAAATGATCTGATTAAACAATGCAAACTTCAAGTTGAACTTGACATTAAGCCTTGTGACCTTGAAGGCTGCAAGCATTGGGTTGATATAATCATGTCTTACAGCTAGTCTTTGCTAATCTACTAAACATGCTTACAAGTACAATACACAATGAGAAAGCGTCAAAATGCACAAACAAGCAAGAAGAAAAAACCGCTTGATGGACTCCCCCTTGTAGGGCAGGGCGCAGCAGCTAGATGGCATCAGTATGAGATGTCAGAGGTCAATCAAACTGACAGAGTATGAGTCTTCTGACACCATAACCTAGCCAAACTAAGTTCTAAGCTTCTAAAGCATTTAACAACATGTACATTTCCCATTTTTTCATTTTGACATTTAAATATAAGGAGGGTTGAACCAGACAAGGAGGTTTGAACAGACTTTCATCACGTCACGATGTTACTGAAAACACCAATGTGACCTTCGGACTTGGTAAAGGTCAAACACATTTTGAGCGTGACAACAGGTCACCCCAAACCCTGTAAGCGTGTACAGTTTTAAATCTTTAGCTTCATCAAAATCTAACGAAATTTGTTGATTCATGGACAGCGGAAGGCCTTAGTCTGCTGGGTCCTTAGCCGCCTGATTGCCCAGGGGGGTCAATAAACCAACTAATAAAATTCTTAAATAACAGTTGTTGTTTTTTAACACAAACAACTATCAAAGAAACCAGCAAAATTTTGTTTGTTTGTTTGTTTGCTTAACGCCCAGCCGACCACGAAGGGCCATATCAGGGCGGTGCTGCTTTGACATATAACGTGCGCCACACACAAGACAGAAGTCGCAGCACAGGCTTCATGTCTCACCCAGTCACATTATTCTGACACCGGACCAACCAGTCCTAGCCCTAACCCCATAATGCCAGACGCCAGGCGGAGCAGCCACTAGATTGCCAATTTTAAAGTCTTAGGTATGACCCGGCCGGGGTTCGAACTCACGACCTCCCGATCACGGGGCGGACGCCTTACCACTAGGCCAACCGAACCAGCAAAAGTTGAAAGTAAGACAAACAATAATTAGATAAAAATTTACATGAAATAACATTTCACAATACACTAGAGATGTTCGCAAATGCAAACGGAATCAAGGGCGGATCAATTCACTTTGGAGGGGGGGGGGGGGGGGGGGGGGGGGGGGGGTTTACAAATTGACTGCGAAGTTTTTTTTTATCCAAAGAAGCAAAATAGAGCTATCTGGTGCATCCTGAGCCAATAAATTACCTCTTTTTTGGGGGGTGGGGGTTACGTAACCCGTGTAACCCCCTCTCCCCCCCCCCCCCCCCCCAGATCCGCTCTTGCGGAATACAGAGAGAAGAAAGTAACATTTTTGTATAAAATGGTATTTGATTCAGTGAACAAACACAAGCCTCAATGTTATTGGAAAGCATAGAGAAGAACGTAAGCACAAAGTAGTGTTTTGGTTTTATGACAAACAGAGCATAGTTAGTCAAGAGAGACATTCTTTCAGAGTTGTCTTTTGAAAACATAGCATGACAGGAGAGAAAATGAGAGGAGAGAGAGAGAGAGAGAGAGAGAGAGAGAGAGAGAGAGAGAGAGAGAGGGAGAGAGAGAGAGAGGGAGAGAGAGAGAGAGGGAGGGAGAGAGAGAGAGAGGGAGGGAGAGAGAGAGAGGGAGAGGGAGATAGAGGGAGAGAGGGAGAGGGAGAGAGATAGGGAGGGAGGGAGAGAGAGAGAGAGAAAGAGAAAGAAAGAGAGAGAGAGAGAAAGAGAAAGAGAGAGAGGGAGAGAGAGAGAGAGAGAGAGAGAGAGAGAGGGGACTCTAGAGGCATTGTATACAATAACAAACAAACACAACCAAGTCAAACATGGGCAAAAACATCAAGAACGATCAAAATTCAGCATTACTCAAATAGTTATCAAAACAGTCTTTGTCCAAACAAACCCACAGGTTAAAAGTAACATTACAACATAACACCTGATCAAGACAACACCTACACAATAATAAAGTTAAGTCCTTCAAAGAGCTAGCTCAGTGCGAAGCATGCTGGCTTTCAAAAGAGCTTGTCGCTATCAGCGTGAGTACGAGTCCCATGATCGGCATGGGTTATATTTTTCAGTCAATTTTGAGCATGCTCTTCCAGGTTTCCAAACACCCCTGTGTGCTCGCATGAATACAATAAAGATCCCAAGTTCACAGCCAAAGTCTCAGGGCTTGGAAAACATGAACACAAGCATACAGAGAAGAAAAAAAGGTAGCGCTGTATTGCATTGCAGTTCGCTTTTCCCAGGAGCAAGCAACCCAAATTTTCATGAGGGTAACCGCACAGGACTATAACCTTTTTATTACCCATTCCTGAAGTTGACGACAGAAAATATTGCGTGCAATGCTGTCTGCATGATATCCCAGACTGAAGTCCGGCAACTGAGTTCTTCGGCCATAACCAATCAAAATGAAGAAAGTTCAGACAGTTGATGGAACGTTTAATCATAGACAACAAAAACCATTCACAACAATTACAACCAATCAGTATTTATATGTAGACAAACAGAATACACAACAGGCAAATAGTGATGAAAGTAAATGTTGTCCATTCCAAAATGGACCAAGCAGAAAAGCAAATTTGATCAGTTTTGACCAAAACTAAATTTGACAATTAAGATTTTAAAGTTAGGAGTAAAGTCATCTCGTCACCAACAGTATTCAAATGTATGTAGCACAAGCAGAACATGAAAAGTGCTACATGTACTACTAAATGTGTTACATACAATGATACATATATATTAGGTTATACAGCCTGAACCACAGAATGATCTGACTGCTCCAAACACACACAAAAATACAACACAATAGCATCCAAGTTACAGTATAACACAATAACATGACAACATAATTGACCTAAGACATAAGAAAGACACATGACAGAAACAACAACTCTATCTTAAAAACAGTAAAACGAATTAGAACACAATAACATCTGAGTTCAGACATTACAACATAACATTAACAACACACACAATGACATTACAACATAATGGCATTCAGACAACACATGAAACATACACATGAAAATGTTCAAACATGAAACAAACATGAAAAATGTACAAACTACACATCAAACAACGCTCTCTCTAAGAAAGCAGCAAGAATTGGAGCACTAACACATTTAAGTTACAGCATGATAACACAATGGCATTACATTTACAACCCAATGGCATTTAGACAACACAATTGAAACATACATATGTATATGAAACATTCACATAAAAATGTTCAAACAACATAGCAAACAACAAGTCTACCTTAAAAATGGTAACATGTACACAATATATACCAACACCATCTTCTTTTCTGTCCCTGTTTTGCCGTTGTCAAGGATACAAGATTCTGAAATATGACAGGCCTTAGTTTAAACAGTGTTTTATTCATAGATTAATTGATACAATACACTATGAGCGTGTCTAGAATCAACAAGCTATCAGCTTATAGTGGTAGGCTTTGATTCCAAGGAAGAGAAATTTCTTCTTCTTTTGGCTCTTTGTTCCAACTTGACCTCTCAAAAGCAGCAGGATAAAATGTCCCAAATGTTAAGGATTTGACGATTCGGATGGCTCACGTTTGAAGCCTAAGCTCGCAGGGCTCGACTGCTGGTATCTGCCATGATCGGGTCGCTCAAAGCTTGCAGGGCTTGGCTGTCGGTATGTGCCATGATCGGGTCGCTCAAAGCTTGCAGGGCTTGGCTGTCGGTATGTGCCATGATCGGGTCGCTCAAAGCTTGCAGGGCTTGGCTGTCGGTATGTGCCATGATCGGGTCGTTCAAAGTGTGCAGGGCTTGGCTGTCGGTATGTGCCAGGCGCGGATTGGTTAAAGCTTGCAGGGCTAGGCTGTTGGTATCTGCCAGGGTCAGGTCTGTCAAAGTTCGCACGACTTGGTTGTTGGTATCTGCCAGGGTTGGATTGGTCTACGTTCCCAGGGCTAGGCTGTCCGTATCTGCCGAGGTCGGGTCGGTCGGCTTGCAAGTTTGAAGTTTCTGGTTCCGATGTCTCCTGCTTGAGGTCGGAGGGGTCAGGGTCAGGCGCTTGGTATCTCCCAGGGAGGGATCCCTCGCCCTGCGACTCGGAGGTTTCTGTTTCTGCACTCTGTGAAACAGTTGTAGTTGGAATCAAACCCTTTTCGTGCCTCCTGGTGTGAAACGCCAGACTGTGCTTCTGGGTGTAGGCTGCGTCGCAGAACTGACACTTGAATGGCTTCTCTCCAGTGTGTATCCTCTGGTGCACCCTGAGGTTGTAGCTGGAGGCGTAGTGCTGGCCGCAGTACTGACAGGGGTAGTTGCTGTCGCCGAAGTGCAGGCGGGTGTGGGTCAGCCAGATGGAGCGGTCAAAGAACTTTTTTGGGCAGTAGTCACACTGGTAGCGCTTGCCCTCGATGTGGCTCCGCCGCTTGTGGAGTACCAGGGAGTGGCGCACGGTGTAGCTCCTCCCGCAGATGTCGCACACGTACACGGGCTTCTCCTCCTCGCTGTGCTTCTCCTGCATGTGGTACTTGAGCACCGCTGGCACCGTGAAGTGAGTGCCGCAGATGTTACACTGCAGGCGCTTGTGTCGCGCGGTCACCTGGCCGTGCATCTTCTTCAGGTGTGTGTCTAGCTGTATAGGCACCTGGAAGACGTCCCCGCAGGTGTCGCACAGCAGGGCCTTCTTGGCGCTGAACAGCTCGTTCATGTGTTTATGCAGCAGGCGCTTGCCGGTGGGACAGGTGGTCACGCACGACAGGGTTCCCTCGGGGGTCACACGCACGTGGGCCGCCATTTCGATCCTCACCAGCGTCACGTCGCACAGGTTGCACGAGTAGTAGCTCCCCTGCAACAACACACGTTGCACTCAAATCAACTTTTACACACAGCGGACACTCCCTCATAACACTCACACAGCGGAGACTCCCTCATAACACACACACAGCGCAGACTCCCTCATAACACTCACACACATGTATGCACACCCACACACACACACACATGTATGTACACGCACATGCACACACACATATACACGCATGTGCGCACTCACACCCAAACACACACGTGTATACATGTGCGCACTCACACCCAAACACAGTCCCTTGTAACACATATTTCACTACAGCAAGTTTTATATACAGCAGAACCCACCTCATAATACAGGCAATGATTGTTGTCCTGTATCCGTCCCGGCAAGACATTAAATAGATTAATCTTGGCTTGACGCTTTCAGATACTCAGACTTGCACCCTAACTTAATAGCACTGCTGAAAACATACACATTGCAATTACAACTATTCGTGACTTACTACTAAGTATCAGAAATTCCGAATGCATATGAACATTTCAATTATAAGCTTTGCAATTTTCTTTGTATTTGGTCATTTCAAACTTAAACTTTGCAAGCAACCCTTCACACAAAACTTTGTTGCAAACCAATTCCTGATAGTCAGAATCAGATAGCATGATAATATAAAAGATATTTGCACAAGCTTACTTTCTCTGTCGGCACTTTCTTGACAGTGTCCTTCAGAGACAAGGTCACATAACATTCTGCAACACAAAACAAGCACACAATTAACATCATATTGCTCTCTGCTGCACACAACTTGTCATCACACTCTTTGTAACTCCCTCTGACTCACGACTTGTCATCACACTCTTTGTAACTCCCTCTGACTCACGACTTGTCATAACACTCTTTGTAACTCCCTCTGACTCACGACTTGTCATCACACTCTTTGTAACTCCCTCTGACTCACGACTTGTCATCACACTCTTTGTAACTCCCTCTGACTCACGACTTGTCATCACACTCTTTGTAACTCCCTCTGACTCACGACTTGTCATCACACTCTTTGTAACTCCCTCTGACTCACGACTTGTCATCACACTCTTTGTAACTCCCTCTGACTCACGACTTGTCATAACACTCTTTGTAACTCTCTCTGACTCACGACTTGTCATAACACTCTTTGTAACTCCCTCTGACTCACGACTTGTCATCACACTCTTTGTAACTCCCTCTGACTCACGACTTGTCATCACACTCTTTGTAATTCCCTCTGACTCATGACTTGTCATAACACTCTTTGTAACTCCCTCTGACTCACGACTTGTCATCACACTCTTTGTAACTCCCTCTGACTCACGACTTGTCATCACACTCTTTGTAACTCCCTCTGACTCATGTACAAGCCTTCACTCATTTGTTCTACACACATAACCGCACGTATTTGCAAGCAAATACGCTCAGACAGACAGACAGACAGACAGACATCAAATGATAAATTTTTGTGTCAAGAAATGAGACTGAACTGCCAAGACAAAACAACACACACACACACACACACACACACACACATTACTCACACACAAAATGACCTTCTCTTACAATTTCACATCAACAAGGACAACAGTAATTCACACAGTCTGAGAATCACACACATGCATGCACTCGGTCGCGCACACACACACACACACACCCCACACACACTCACTCACCCCCACACTCACTCATTCACCCCCCCAACACCCCCCCCCCCCCCCACACACACATGCTCTAAAGAACCTTGGCTAGCAAACCTGAACAAAGCAGACCAAAGTTCTGCCATTAAGACAGAATCACAGCCACACACCCACACACACACCACCCCCCCCCCCCCACCCACCCACCCAGGTTAGGGGCGTACCTTCAGGCTCCATGGTGAGGGTGATGTGCTTGGTCTTGATGTGGCTGATGACGGTGTAGTCGCGGGAGTAGGGCTGGTTGCAGAACTTACACACATATATGTCCGTCTCCTCTGGGCCAATCGCCATTGGCCGTTTCGACCGGATTACTGGAAATCAGGGACCAGAATGCTTTTTTTAATTTCATCAAGAAAACATCAAACTTTCAAGTTGTCAATTTTATACAAATTGTTGCATGTTACTAGTGACGAGATTGATACAGATACAATTACCCTTACTTAGTCCTATAACTGTGGATGGGACATCATGCAAATGGTTTTTTTCTTCTATTTTTTTTTTTATAAGACTACAAAACTGATTTGTTATTTTTTGCAGCAGAGTATACGATACACCCAAATTTGGAAAAAAAATTATTTACAAAAAAATGGAATTACATGTAGTCTTGAAAATGTAAAAGCTTTTTTTTTTTTAAATCAACAAACCAAAAACTTTCAATCATTCTGATCCCTGAGAGAAGCTGGGTTCCATGGTCACACATGGTTCTATTTGCGTCGTCTCACTTTTAAATTCCCTTGGCCCACTATTTTGACCAAAAAATACCTGTTGGTGACAGGTGGCCTGCAATGTACGGACACTTTGGGCTTGTACCAAGGCTGTCCTTTCATCACATGCACCATTCTATACATATTGCACTTTGGGCTTGTACCAAGGCTGTCCTTTCATCACATGCACCATTGTATACATATTGCACAAAAGTGTGTGTTTGTCTTTTGTCTGTCATCAAAGTATAAAGCTTTTGACTTTTATAAAAGCAGCAAATAAAAGCAAGAGACAACACAAACAAAACACCTCACCAACACATCACACAATACAAAACACCTCACCAACACTTTACACAATACAAAACACCTCACCAACACATCACACAATACAAAACACCTCACTAACACTTTACACAATACAAAACACCTCACTAACATATTACACAATACAAAACACCTCACTAACACATTACACAATTATACAATACAAAACACCTCACTAACACATTACACAATACAAAACAAAAGGGTGACTGGGTGATCGGCTGCAAGACATCCAGATGACTACTGAAAAGAACATCTGTTAGCGAGATCATCCATTAAATATGTGTGCATTACGAGTTTTTTTTATTATTTCGTGTTGCTGTTGTTAACTTCCAGTGAGTACATTGTTATCTTGTTCTACTTCTTCTTACCTGCAGTCTTTTGTTCCAATTACTAGAGAGCTTGATCGACAGACGAAAGCAGCAGCTAACAAATAAGGCCGCTGCTAACGGCACGATATCGTTTGGCTTGGTCTTCAACAAGCAAATATGCTAGCGGCACGATATCGTTTCGCTTGGTCTTCAACCAGCAAATATGCTAACGACACGAAAAAACTTGGCTTTAGGAAGGCTAAAGTTTTAACAAAACTGAATGATGAGACTGAATAAGCTTGAACTTGTATCCTACGATCGATAACCAGGCAAGAGTGTAGTGTACGTCATACATCCTCAGCGGTCACGTCACTTTAGAAACAATATGGCGTCATGTATGACGTACTTCACATGGTGTCTTGGTGAATCCCGCGATATGTGTATGTTTGATTTTTATATCTCTTATATATATATATCCCCCCACGGGTTAGGGGGAAGAATTTACCCGATGCTCCCCAGCATGTCGTAAGAGGCGACTAACGGATTCTGTTTCTCCTTTTACCCTTGTTAAGTGTTTCTTGTATAGAATATAGTCAATGTTTGTAAAGATTTTAGTCAAGCAGTATGTAAGAAATGTTAAGTCCTTTGTACTGGAAACTTGCATTCTCCCAGTAAGGTCATATATTGTACTACGTTGCAAGCCCCTGGAGCAATTTTTTGATTAGTGCTTTTGTGAACAAGAAACAATTAACAAGTGGCTCTATCCCATCCCCTCCCCCCCCCCCCCCCCTTTCCCCGTCGCGATATAACCTTGAACGGTTGAAAACAACGTTAAACACCAAATAAAGAAAGAAAGATATATATATATATATATATATATATAATGTATATATTTTATTTATTTATTATTTTGTGTGTGTGCGGATTTGTAAAGCTGGATGAGACCGTAGCCTTAAAACTCTGGTTTATCCCGCTATAAGATAACATTATTATTATTATTATTATACCCCCAGTAAAAAGTGGGCTCTAACTCTATATACTCGTACAGCACTGACGGCGGAGCAGGGGGGACCATAGCCCCCAAACAAATGTATTGGGGGGGGGGGGGGGGGGTGGCCGAGTATCCTTTGGCCCCCCCCCAAAAAAATCTGCCTAAAAAAAAAATGTAAAGTTTACACGGTACACCCCCCCCCCCCCCCCCCCCACCTGCTCATCAACATGGTCAGACTTTAAGGGCCGAAAAGTTTCCATACCCGGCTTACAACATTGTCCGTATTGCTCCAGCCCCCCCCCCCCCCCCCCCCCCCATCAACTTTTTCCTGACAACTGAACAAAATCATAAAAAACCTGGCCCCCCAATGATTTTGACGCTCCGCCGCCCCTGTAACAGGAAGATCTAGCTCCCATATCCGCATTCGGATAATTCTCAATGCTAATATGATGGGTGTGTATTTTATTGTTTAGAGGTCAATTATTGTTTTTGCTGGTGTTATTGATCCGCAGATCTTACACACACACACACACACACACATGTATGCGCGCCACACTGTCGCACAATTCCACCCCTCTTCCGCTCGCAAACTGTCTCTCGCAAACAAACTGATCACAAAGTTTAAGATTAAACACATTTGGACAAATATATTTATTTATTTATTATCATCGCTATATATGTAGTGGAAGTAGAATGACGTCATTTTTATTTTAAAACGGGCGTAACTCGCTTCAAAATTGACCCAAATTGATGCCGTTTTTTTGCTTTTGGCGTTTTGAACTGGCGTGTATGTGATGTCTGGCAGAATCGCGTCACAGCTTCATGTAAATCACTATAGGAATCGAAATGCTGGCCAACATGCAAACACCGATCATTCTCCGCCATGATGGACAGCAAAACGCGGAAAGAAGAGGAGTCACGTGACAACGGTAGAAAAACAAAGGCTGCTTGGATCGGAACATTTTTCTTATAAACCGGAAGTGACGGGAAAAAATGCTCAACTCAACAACAACAACAACAAAAAAATGCCTGAAAAACAAGAAAGGATCGTTTCGTTAGCATCTGGATCACGAATTTGCTTCACATCCAATATCGTTTTGCTAGCATCCAAGCTCTCACAGTTGCTTCGCGTACGATATCGTTTCGCTAGTATCTAAGCCCTCAAATTTGCTTTATATCCGATATCGTACCGTTAGCCACTCCGAACAAATAACTGAAAACACCTGCAGTCTTTTGTTCCAATTACTAGAGAGCTTGATGGACAGACGAAAGCAGCAGCTAACAAATAACTGAAAACACCTGCAGTCCTTAAAGCAGTCAACATGACACAGTGGAAACCCTCAACAATGTGAGGAATGAGGCGGAGGTCTTACTATGGAGCTTTAACTTGACAGAAGCTATCAACTGAAATATCAAGGTCTCAAAAAGGAGTAAGTCTTAAATTGGGGGATGGGGGATGGGGGAAGGGGGGGTTACTTTTACTTTATTTGGTGTTTAACGTCGTTTTCAACCACGAAGGTTATATCGTGACGGGGAAAGGGGGGAGATATAGCTCAGTTGGTAGCGCGCTGGATTTGTATTCAGTTGGCCGCTGTCAGCGTGAGTTCGATCCCAGGTTCGGCGGAAATTTATTTCAGAGTCAACTTTGTGTGCAGACTCTCTTCGGTGTCCGAACCCTCCCCCCGTGTACACTACATTGGGTGTGCACGTTAAAGATCCCACGATTGACAAAAGGGTCTTTCCTGGCAAAATTGCTTAGGCACAGTTAATAATTGTCTGCAGAATCTTCACCTTGATGAAGGCGGCAGTCTAAAGAAAGAAGAAGAGATGGGATAGAGCCACTTGTCATTTGTTTCTTGTTCACAAAAGCACTAACACACCGGTGACACTATGACGGTTCCCCTACGCTTTGTGTTCGGTGCCCTGACCCTTTGTGTTCGGTTCCCACTCGGTTCCCACACGCCAAAATTCGCGGACAAGATCGAGGTACTGTCACCCAAAACATCCATTTATGGTAGTATTACGCAATGTTGCTCTCTGAGAATGGTCTTGTTAGATCTGTGAGTGTTTACACTACATGCCTAGGTGCTGTTGGATTGAAGGTTTTTGATATTTTAGCCGTTATTAGGTAGAATGCCTTCCACTTTACTGCAAAACTGCATAATTCGTAGCATCGGCAAGAAATATCCTACCAAAAAATGCCTGCTTGGAACTGTCGTTGGTCCAGCAAAAAGTTCAACATGTCTGTAGCAGACAGCCCAAGTTTCAAGATTGTAGGGCCATCCAAACAGCCGTAATAATAAAAACAACAAAAGTAGTCAGTGAAATTGGCTGTGTTCGGTCCCCCCACACTTTTGTGACGTAGGCGTGACGGTTCCCATAATTCATTGTCGGTCCCCACTTTCTGTGTCGGACCCCACTTTCGACCTAATTTCTCTGTGATGGACCCCACAACCAGCCTATTTTGTGTCGGTCCCCACACCTTCTTGGATTTATGACTTGCCGGTTACTTAATGTATCATTGTATTCATTGAATCTAATTGTCTCGGAGTTATTTTTCAGCAAAAACCGGCAAGGCAGCACCTTTTGTGATACCAAGTAAGTCAGATGACATCAGTATGTGTGTGTGTGTGTGTGTGTGTGTGTGTGTGTGTGTGTGTGTGTGTGTGTGTGAGAGAGAGAGAGAGAGAGAGAGAGAGAGAGAGAGAGAGAGAGAGAGAGAGAGAGAGAGACTAACTTTATTAGTTTATGCCACAAATAATATATAACATTATTTATCTCTGGGACGGTTCCCAGTATACCAGCAAATTATGTGTTGATCCACCCACACCTTCTTGAACTGGCCTTCCCAATATCTACTCTTAGTCTTACGGCCTTGGAGATATTTTTCAGAAAAAAATGGAAATCTCTGGAAAGTTTCTGGAAAGCGTGTTGGAGTTGAGCACGATTGAAGAGGTGAGCGCGTTTGAAGAAGTGAGCGTGATTGAGGACACAACAGCGCCATCTACTTCAACGCCTCTCAAGATCAAAGAAAAAGGTATGCATGCTATGGCTTATATATGCCTCTACATTTATAGGGACACACAATTTATCACATTTCTGTGAAATCATGAAAAGTCGCGCTGACTCAATCACATTCACCAAATACGACTTAAAAACTGTTTTATTTAACTTTGCATTTAAAAACAACATGAACTTGCATGTAAAATGCACACACCCCAAAAAGATTGAAAAATAAATTCCAAATTGTTTAAATAAAACTGAAAACAGAAATTGTACTGTGTACAGAAAGTCAAAACACAAGTAACTAAAACAAAATATTTACCATTTAACCTGCATTATTTGCCGACCCAAAGAACCTGAACTCAATCACATTCACCAAATACGACTTGAAAACTGTATTGTTTAACTTTGCATTTAAAAACAACATGAACTTGCATGTAAAATGCACACACCCCAAAAAGATTGAAAAATAAATTCCAAATTGTTTAATTAAAACTGAAAACAGAAATTGTACTGTCTACAAAAAGTCAAAACACAAGTAACTACAAGAGGCGAAGCCTTCAAGGCTCACGTAAGAAATCGACAAACAGTAACACAAACTCAATCACTTCGTCACACATACACACACACACACACACACACAGTAAGCGGCATAGGTGACACTGTGCAAGAAAGCGAGACACTAGATCTAGATCTGAATGGCCGATTTCGAAGAAAAAACTAGTCTTGGCCCGCTCGGCAAAATAACAATGACCGAGACTTTCAGTAATTCCTTCGCGTGACGTCTAACCCTCTTACGTCATAATGTGACGTCTTCAAATGTTGTGACGTCTTCAAATGTTAAAGTTTCTACCACAGACATACATACATACATACATACGCACGCACGCACGCACGCACAGACAGACAAAAGTTAGCATCGCATAGGCTACACTTACGTGAGCCAAAAACTAAATATTTATCATGTAACCTGCATTATTTGCCGACGCAAAGAACCTGAACTCAATCACATTCACCAAATACGACTTGAAAACTGTATTGTTTAACTTTGCATTTAAAATCAACATGAACTTGCATGTAAAATGCACACACCCCAAAAAGATTGAAAAATAAATTCCAAATTGTTTAATTAAAACTGAAAACAGAAATTGTACTGTGTACAAAAAGTCAAAACACAAGTAACTAAAACTAAATATTTATCATGTAACCTGCATTATTTGCCGACCCAAAGAACCTGACAAAGTCATCGGGTAGCTGGGGGGAAAGAAAGGTGGAGGTGGAGCTTCAAGCACAGAGATCTTTTTCGGCATTGGATACGCATTTCACCGAATGTCGGCGAAGCTGTTCTCTGTGCTTGAAGCTCGTAAAACAGTGCTTGCATGCACATGATCTACTGCTCGCATCACAGTGCGTGTAGCGCATGTGATCGGCCAGATATTTTCTCAGAGGAAACGTTTTGCCACAATGGCTGCAAGGAAACGTTTCGTTTGGTTGGCATGCGTGTCGAGATTTCGTTAGATTTTTCTTGTCGGCAAATGTCTTCAAACATGTCTGGCAGGTGTGAGGCTTCACCTTCGTATGCACAACGTTCTCATGCCTCTCTAAGTCTCGCTTTCGAATAAACTTCAACTGGCACTCAACACATTGGAACGTTTTCCCCCCTCGCGCCCCATGTTGGCAGTTTTCGTGATGGAGAAGGCTGGATCTAAACTTATAGACATTTCCACATTCGTGGCATTGGTGGTGGCCAGGCATTGCCTTTTTTGCCTTGCGCTTTCCCTTGGCCGCTTCAGGCGTTGCCACCCCTTGTACATCATCTGAAGAAAAAGAAAACTTTATCAACATAAACACAAAACACTACGCATTACGCAAAACACTAAGTAACAATAATTATAGTATGGTGTCTTTTTATTATTACATCATCTAATTAATTCTGCCATGAGAGATACGATGGTTGCGCAGTGGTCTCCTGATTCACGCGAGGTGTGCAACAAGGGTCCAGTATAGCAAGCGCAAAGTGAGCCGTCTGGGTCAGGTCCAGGGTAAGATCATAAGATATAAACGGTGACGACGACGACGATGACGATGATGATGATGAGCATTTTCATCAATTGCTCAGCGCGACTTTTCATGATTTCACAGAAATGTGATAAATTGTGTGTCCCTATAAATGTAGAGGCATATATAAGCCATAGCATGCATACCTTTTTCTTTGATCTTAAGAGGCGTTGAAGTAGATGGCGCTGTTGTGTCCTCAATCACGCTCACTTCTTCAAACGCGCTCACCTCTTCAATCGTGCTCAACTCCAACACGCTTTCCAGAAACTTTCCAGAGATTTCCATTTTTTTCTGAAAAATATCTCCAAGGCCGTAAGACTAAGAGTAGATATTGGGAAGGCCAGTTCAAGAAGGTGTGGGTGGATCAACACATAATTTGCTGGTATACCTAATAACGGCTAAAATATCAAAAACCTTCAATCCAACAGCACCTAGGCATGTAGTGTAAACACTCACAGATCTAACAAGACCATTCTCAGAGAGCAACATTGCGTAATACTACCATAAATGGATGTTTTGGGTGACAGTACCTCGATCTTGTCCGCGAATTTTGGCGTGTGGGAACCGAGTGGGAACCGAACACAAAGGGTCAGAGCACCGAACACAAAGCGTAGGGGAACCGTCATAGTGTCACCGGTGTGACTAATCAAATTTGCTCCAGGGGCTTGCAACGTAGTACAATGTATTACCTTACTGGGAGAATGCAAGTTTCCAGTACAAAGGACTTAACATTTCTTACATACTGCTTGGCTAAAATCTTTACAAAAATTAACTATATTCTATACAAGAAACACTTAACAAGGGTAAAAAGAGAAACAGAATCCGTTAGGGGGGGGGGCTTAAAATGGGGTTCCATTGTAGCAGAACTATGCCAGGAGTCGTGTCATTTCATGAACGTGCCCTTCAGCTGTTTATAGGTCTGTACAGTGACAACACTGTGCCTCATTAGCAGGACTGTTTGTAAGTGTTATGGTCATTGACATTGTTGCAATATTTCGAGTTGGTTGGTTGGTTAGTTGTAGCTTGTTGGGGCCAGCGGACCATATAGGCCAAATCAGGACCCCAAATATTTTGAGTGACAGTGTAAATGATGTGTCTACTACTTTGGGACTTACGTTTATGTACTGAAAACGATTTTACACTTTAATTTGTATGCCTTAAAAACAACAAGACAAGAAGTTTCTCTTCCCCAACCTCAGTTACACTCACTCCAACAAAGACAACACAAAGAAAGCAATATATAATATATCATGATTCATATATCCCAACGAAGACACCATTACCACACTCACAATGATTCTCTCGTCTTGCTGACCCACAAAACACAAGACAAAACGTCTGGTTGTTCAGATCACTTTATATCAAGAAGCAAACAAGAATTTTCCACTTAAACAATAAACAGCCCTTTTGTGAAAACGTCAACACTGAAGAATTGAACAATAGTGAACAAAGTAACAATAGCAAACAATTTTGTAACAAGGGAACAATAGCAAACAATTTAACGAAAGCAAATAACATGAACAAATTCCAATAAATGGAAACAAAGAACCAAACTCAGAACAAAGCAAATATTAAACAAACAATATATATAACACGTTACAACTGTCAAAACATGGTTTTTTTCACATGCCATAGATGCACAGAAACCAAAACAACAACAAAAAGTGTAAAATAACCTACTTGTCATTGCTGCTTGCAGTGTTGTGTTGTTAATGAAAGTATGGTGAATTGGAACTAACCACCAAGCTTAGCTAAAAGCACACACTAACACGCAAACTAACTAGTATCTTTCTTTCTTTATTTGGTGTTTAACGTCGTTTTCAACCACTCAAGGTTATATCGCGACGGGGGAAGGAGGGATATGGGATAGGGGAAAGGGGGGAGATGGGATAGAGCCACTTGTTAATTGTTTCTTGTTCACAAAAGCACTAATCAAACAAGAAGGGCAAAGCCCATACGACTCACATGCTTTACACATTTTTCCTACCAAAATACATGTGACCTTGACCCAAGGTCAAGGTCATCCAAGGTCATGCAACACAAAGCTGTTAATTCAAGACATAGGAAGTACAATGGTGCTTATTGGCTCTTTCTACCATGAGATATGGTCACTTTTAGTGGTTCACTACCTTATTTTGGTCACATTTCATAAGGGTCAAAGTGACCTTGACCTTGATCATATGTGACCAAATGTGTCTCATGATGAAAGCATAACATGTGCCCCACATAATTTTTAAGTTTGAAACAGTTATCTTCCATAGTTCAGGGTCAAGGTCACTTCAAAATATGTATACAATCCAACTTTGAAGAGCTCCTGTGACCTTGACCTTGAAGCAAGGTAAACCAAACTGGTATCAAAAGATGGGGCTTACTTTGCCCTATATATCATATATATGTGAGGTATTGAATCTCAAAAACTTCAGAGAAAATGTGAAAAATGTAAAAAATAGCTGTTTTTTAGGCAACATTTATGGCCCCTGCGACCTTGACCTTGAAGCAAGGTCAAGATGCTATGTATGTTTTTTGGGGCCTTGTCATCATACACCATCTTGCCAAATTTGGTACTGATAGACTGAATAGTGTCCAAGAAATATCCAACGTTAAAGTTTTCCGGACGGACGGACGGACGGACGGACGGACGACTCGGGTGAGTACATAGACTCACTTTTGCTTCGCATGTGAGTCAAAAATTGCTCCAGGGGCTTGCAACGTAGTACAATATATGACCTTACTGGGAGAATGCAAGTTTCCAGTACAAAGGACGTAACATTTCTTACATACTGCTTGACTAAAATTTTTACAAACTAACTAGTATGAAGTCCTTCTCAACTTCAGACACATACTCAGTGAATAATGCTAAAATCTATATTATAATACCTGATAATGCTTTTAGTACTGACCAGAACTCTCTCTCTATCTCTCTCTCTCTCTTCCACTCAGAACAGGCACTCACACACACACTCGCACACAGGGCCTCACGAGTGTGCTGCCTAGTCAAAATTCAAACAAGATCATCAGGCCTCACTAACACAGCAGCCTCAACTCTCGCAACATTCTCCTGCTTTTTCCTCAATTGAAAGCTAAGGAGTGTTTCTTCATGTGCCAGTTAAGGCTGTTCTTCTGGGCAAAGGCAGCAAAGCACTGATCACACTTGTATGGTTTCTCTCCGGTGTGTATTCTCTCATGAATGCGCAGGTTGTAGTTGCCCATCAAGGCCTTGCCACAGTGCTGACACTTGTGGAGACTGTGGCCCGTGTGTCTCCGGGTGTGGTACACCCACGTGTGCTTGCGAGCGAAGGTCTTGGGGCAGTGCTCGCACTGGTACTTCCCCAGCCTGTGCTGCCTCTTGTGATCCGTGAAACTCAGCTGGTTGTCGCACGTTTTCCCACAGACGTCGCACACCAGTGTTTTGGCTTGGTGCACGGCCACCTTGTGGCGCCACAGTTTCAGCGCGGTTTCAAAGAAGCGGTCGCAGGTTGGGCACGGGAACTGGGAGCCCGTCTCCTGCCCGTGGATATGACGCATGTGTTTGTGGTACGGCCGGCTTGACAGGAACTCTGTGTCACACAGCGTGCAGACATATCCCTGGGCCTCAGGGTCCAAGTAAAACCTCATGTGGCTTTTGTTCAGCCTGCGGCCTTGTGGGCAGAGGGTGACGCAGGAAGCTGTGCCCTGAGGGGTGACACACAGGTGTCTGCCAGCCTTGGCCTGCCCGCGACCCAGCTGTGAGCCGCATTCTCTGCACCTGTAAGCTGGGCAGCTGCCCTGAAAGCACCATTGTCGTCTGTAAACATACTATCTCTGATCCCCCATGGCTCTGAAAGCATTCATCCTAGCCTCCTATAAATGATTATGCTATCCTCTCCTGAAAGCATCCTCGTCTACTATAAACAAATCGTAGATCGACTACTTAGAGAGGCCTTAATCTTCTGTCATGCATGTATACTTATCTAATCTGACGCATTGTTCCCACCCCATGATGGTCGAATGATTGTGCTGTTAGTTTTGGCATGTGGGGTGTCTTTTCACACAACTCTATGCAGCCAGGACATTGTGACCAATAAATATTTTAAATCCAGTTTGTCTCTTATATGGTACAAAGGTCTGCCCTTAAAGCATCATCTTCCATGCTCTGTTCTAGCTAGCTCCTATCCTACAGGCATTAATCATTGCCCTTAAAGCATCATCTTCCATACTCTGTTCTAGCTAGCTCCTATCCTACAGGCATTAATCATTGCCCTTAAAGCATCATCTTCCATACTCTGTTCTAGCTAGCTCCTATCCTACAGGCATTAATCATTGCCTCCTATAAATATACTATGTTCTACATTGAAAGCATCATTGCCTCCTATAAACATTGTTGTTCTCTTGTCCTAAATGCATCGATCATTGCCTGACTTGTAGACAATATACTATGTTCAGACTTCTGTTCTGAAAGCATCCTTTTCTACTATCAGCTCGACTCGCTCCAATAAATAACATTACTACATTCTCGTACCCTTAATAAAATCAAAACATTATCCTGCCCTACATACACGAGAGAGCGACTAATTTATCCAACGAACTCAACCAACTCAAGTGAAATCTTTCCAAGGAAAAGCTGGAGCAACCATTATACCTTCATCCCATTCTTACCTCTCATTTTGTGGAAAGCATAATAAACGCAGCCTGTACATAGGACTGGAGTCAGTCTTTGATTTGAGAAGATAGAACACACCCTAACCGGGGATAGAAAGTCTTGATCAACTTCAATCCTTTAGTAATACAGTGTAATGGTTGCTCACCGTTTGATGTTCCTTCAACAATTTGTTTAAACAACAGCAACAACAAAACAGAGTGTCAGTTCATATTTTCAAAATAAAGAACAGAACCAAAGAACCTCTTACACGTTGATACACCTCTTGCAACATGCCTGTCATGGGAATCTTGCAACACTTCTCTGCAAAAAAGGATGTTACAAATTACTGTTAGAAATCTTTGCTTTTCTCTCCGCTCTAAACTCACATGTCAACTAGTTCTAGTGTTGTTCCAAGGTCTTGGTCTTCCAGACATTTACGCATAACTTTTTATCTGACACATTGCTCTCACACCCTGGTCGGTCGTTATACATGTCCGATAGTTTTGACATCGGGATGTCTTTTGACATAACAATTGTTTGTGGCCAGGACACTTTGACTGATGCACATTTTGAATCCAGGACCAACTGACCATATAGCTATTGTATTGTATTATATTGTATTATATTGCATTATATGTATTATACTGTGATGGGGTCCTGATTTGGCCTATATGGTCCGCTGGACCCAAAAAGCAACAACTATCAAATATTGTATTATATTGTATCATATTGTATTATATTGTATTATATTGTATTATATTGTATTATATTGTATTATATTGTATTATATTGTATTATATTGTATTATATTGTATTATATTGTATTGTATCTGGGAACAACACTGTCTTTCCTTTCCTAATTGACACCCTTGACAATTTGGCCACATTAGGGAAACAACAGACAATAAACAAATCACCGAAGTGTAGCTCTAAGAGAGTTCAACGTCCTTAGCATAATGTACTCCCTAATCTCTCTTTTGCATAATATACTCCCTTATCTCTCTTTTGCATAATATACTCCCTTATCTCTCTTTTGCAGCTCAATACTTAATCTATAACTAAGAAACTTGAATCTTTTTTCCCAATCTTCTTCTCATAATAATTTAAACTGCACCAGCACTGTTTCTGGTCAGCATTTTCAGATGAATTAACTTGCCCTTTTCCATGGAATCCTGCTTGAGTGAAAGTTGGCAAGCCCAGTCCCAGGCTATGATATCTAACAATACCAGTAGCTGCCGACTGCACAATGTCAGAGCATAATTTATCTTTAACCTTGCAATAGATGGCTTGCATTTAGAATCCCACCTACTCTGTCTAAGTGTACAGTGCTGACCGCTTGGCTTCAAGTTTACAGGTGATTTATAACTGTGTCCCTCGTTCAGATTCAAATATGCTGCTTGATCAGCACTGCTACAAGATAAACCGAGACGGCACAGGGGAGTGAGTTACCTTTGTGATTGCTATCAAAGTGGTGTTCCACAGGGAAGTGAGTTACCTTTGTGATTGCTATCAAAGTGGTGTTCCACAGGGAAGTGAGTTACCTTTGTGATTGCTATCAAAGTGGTGTTCCACACGGAAGTGAGTTACCTTTGTGATTGCTATCAAAGTGGTGTTCCACAGGGAAGTGAGTTACCTTTGTGATTGCTATCAAAGTGGTGTTCCACAGGGAAGTGAGTTACCTTTGTGATTGCTATCAAAGTGGTGTTCCACAGGGAAGTGAGTTACCTTTGTGATTGCTATCAAAGTGGTGTCCCACAGGGAAGTGAGTTACCTTTGTGATTGATATCAAAGTGGTGTCCCACAGGGAAGTGAGTTACCTTTGTGATTGCTATCAAAGTGGTGTTCCACAGGGAAGTGAGTTACCTTTGTGATTGCTATCAAAGTGGTGTTCCACAGGGAAGTGAGTTACCTTTGTGATTGCTATCAAAGTCGTGTCCCACAGGGAAGTGAGTTACCTTTGTGATTGCTATCAAAGTGGTGTTCCACAGGGAAGTGAGTTACCTTTGTGATTGCTATCAAAGTGGTGTCCCACAGGGAAGTGAGTTACCTTTGTGATTGCTATCAAAGTGGTGTCCCACAGGGAAGTGAGTTACCTTTGTGATTGCTATCAAAGTGGTGTCCCACAGGGAAGTGAGTTACCTTTGTGATTGCTATCAAAGTGGTGTTCCACAGGGAAGTGAGTTACCTTTGTGATTGCTATCAAAGTGGTGTTCCACAGGGAAGTGAGTTACCTTTGTGATTGCTATCAAAGTCGTGTCCCACAGGGAAGTGAGTTACCTTTGTGATTGCTATCAAAGTGGTGTTCCACAGGGAAGTGTTACCTTTGTGATTGATATCAAAGTGGTGTCCCACAGGGAAGTGAGTTACCTTTGTGATTGCTATCAAAGTGGTGTCCCACAGGGAAGTGAGTTACCTTTGTGATTGCTATCAAAGTGGTGTCCCACAGGGAAGTGAGTTACCTTTGTGATTGCTATCAAAGTGGTGTTCCACAGGGAAGTGAGTTACCTTTGTGATTGCTATCAAAGTGGTGTTACACAGGGAAGTGAGTTACTTTTGTGATTGCTATCAAAGTGGTGTCCCACAGGGAAGTGAGTTACCTTTGTGATTGCTATCAAAGTGGTGTCCCACAGGGAAGTGAGTTACCTTTGTGATTGCTATCAAAGTGGTGTTCCACAGGGAAGTGAGTTACCTTTGTGATTGCTATCAAAGTCGTGTCCCACAGGGAAGTGAGTTACCTTTGTGATTGATATCAAAGTGGTGTCCCACAGGGAAGTGAGTTACCTTTGTGATTGCTATCAAAGTGGTGTCCCACAGGGAAGTGAGTTACCTTTGTGATTGCTATCAAAGTGGTGTCCCACAGGGAAGTGAGTTACCTTTGTGATTGATATCAAAGTGGTGTCCCACAGGGAAGTGAGTTACCTTTGTGATTGCTATCAAAGTGGTGTCCCACAGGGAAGTGAGTTACCTTTGTGATTGCTATCAAAGTGGTGTTCCACAGGGAAGTGAGTTACCTTTGTGATTGCTATCAAAGTCGTGTCCCACAGGGAAGTGAGTTACCTTTGTGATTGCTATCAAAGTGGTGTCCCACAGGGAAGTGAGTTACCTTTGTGACTGCTATCAAAGTGGTGTTCCACAGGGAAGTGAGTTACCTTTGTGATTGCTATCAAAGTGGTGTTCCACAGGGAAGTGAGTTACCTTTGTGATTGCTATCAAAGTGGTGTCCCACAGGGAAGTGAGTTACCTTTGTGACTGCTATCAAAGTGGTGTTCCACAGGGAAGTGAGTTACCTTTGTGATTGCTATCAAAGTGGTGTTCCACAGGGAAGTGAGTTACCTTTGTGATTGATATCAAAGTCGTGTTCGTGCTCCCAGTGCATCCCCCTAAAGTGAGGAGAGAGACAGTGTCGTCGTGGGAACGGTCGCTGGCACATGCAGCATGCATACACCACCAGCTCCTCTTCGTCTGAAATCAGCAGTCACCCACACACACCATCACGTTGGGTTGACACTAAACTCTGGTTGTGAAATCATCAGTCACCCACACACACCATCACGTTGGGTAGACACTAAACTCTGGTTGTGAAATCATCAGTCATCCACACACACCATCACGTTGGGTTGACACTAAACTCTGGTTGTGAAATCATCAGTCACCCACACACACCATCACGTTGGGTTGACACTAAACTCTGGTTGTGAAATCATCAGTCACCCACACACACCATCACGTTGGGTAGACACTAAACTCTGGTTGTGAAATCATCAGTCATCCACACACACCATCACGTTGGGTAGACACTAAACTCTGGTTGTGAAATCTTTAGTGACCCGCACACACACCATCGCATTGGGAAGACACTAAAGTGTTGTTGTGAAATCATCAGTCATCCACACATACCATTACGTTGGGTAGACACTAAACTCTGGTTGTGAAATTTTTAGTGACCCGCACACACACCATCGCATTGGGAAGACACTAAAGTGTTGTTGTGAAATCATCAGTCATCCACACATACCATTACGTTGGGTAGACACTAAACTCTGCGTGTGAAATCATCAGTCACCCACACACACTAAAATGGATAATTGATTAAAATTAAAACTACTTTCACTTCTGCATTGGCAATTGCTTTATTTTTTTTTTTTAACAATTTCACTTGTGTATGCGCCAAATATTATTATTAGGAACCACTTTCACTTCAGCAGGATCCAAATGTTGAGAACCATTTTCACTAATACGTGTACAGGACATATTAAAAACAAGACTACAAGTACAAGTGCCGATAACACTCGCAGAATGGCACTGTATATATAAACCACAAGTTTTGCAACAGTGTCCTTTGTCAGACACAATGACACTGACAGACATATAATACACAGATTGAAGACATCTGTTGTGAGACTGAAGTTGGTGTTTTGAGATTCTCTGATTTGACAATGTGTCTCAACATGTAGTGAGGGTAGTGAACCATGACCAGAGAAAACCATTCATAGAATCATACCAGACACACAACTCATTCCAAAACTAAAAACATTCAGAAAATATATAGTTGTTTCTGATCCTTCTTTATTTGTTTGCATCTGGATGACATTTTTACATCCAACATCATTCTCTGGTTATGGTCTCACATCACATGACTTCAAGTAAAATGTACAACACACACAAACTAAACAGTAACGAGATGAGTAAAAATCGGTACAATCAAGAAATCACAAGCCTTGTGCGCATCAGAAAAGAAGAAAAACTTGCAGATAAAAGTCAAGTATATTTAAAAAGACAGCAATCAAAATCTGCCTGAAGTACATAAGTACCCGGTACCCTTGTTATATATCCCATAAGCTGCTCCTTTGTCTGTGTAACCCTTCTGTGCAAATACTTGTTTGATTTTTGGAAAATACATGCCAATACTTGTCTGGATTAGTGTACACTTGTTCATGAAATAATCCATGCATACATCTTGATAGAAAAAAAGAAGAAGTCTGTAACCCTACTTTCACTTGTTAAAGTTATAAGCAGGTTAGTTGGTTATTGTTTTTTATCCTCTCTTCAGCAGGTAATGCTATCCGAGATCGATGCTAGTTTGTTTTCTTTCTCAGTTCACATGGCAAGCTCCATGCTTAAAACAGGCATGGGAATTAAAAATTGTAAAAAAGGCGGAAAATTTATAACTGAAGACGCGAAGCGTCAAGTCGACGGCGCGAAGCGCCTAGCCTTACTAGGGGGGTCCGGGGGCATGCCCCCCCGGAAATTTTTTTTATCCAAAGAACCCAGATGGTGCAATCTGGTGTCATCTGAGCTCCAAGTTTGCCATTAAATTCTGTTTTTAGAATCAGAGTTTTTAGTACAAAAATGTACCAATTTTTGCTTTTTTGAAGAAAAAAAAAATATACATGTATTATTATATGGTTTAAATTTGTAAAAAAATTGATCTGTTGAGACAAACAGGAAAATGTAACTTGTAACACAATCTGTGCAATCTGGTTTACTTTCAAACATAAAAGTTCAATAACTGAGGCGGGCGGTAGCAGTGCGTGAACAAAGTACGGAAAGTTTTCGCGGACTTTTGCGCAAAGGCCAAAGTAACCGGTGCTTTTTTTGTGTGCCTCCCCCCTTTATTTTTTCGGCGGACACTTTTGCATTTTCGGCGGAACAAAAAAAAAAATTCGGCGGAAATCCGCCATTCGGCGGACAATTCCCATGCCTGGTAAAACCATTTAGTTCACATGGCAAGCTCCATGCTTAAAACCATTCAGTTCACATGGCAAGCTCCATGCTTAAAACCATTTAGTTCACATGGCAAGCTCCATGCTTAAAACCATTCAGTTCACATGGCAAGCTCCATGCTTAAAACCATTCAGTTCACATGGCAAGCTCCATGCTTAAAACCATTTAGTTCACATGGCAAGCTCCATGCTTAAAACCATTTAGTTCACATGGCAAGCTCCATGCTTAAAACCATTCAGTTCACATGGCAAGCTCCATGCTTAAAACCATTCAGTTCACATGGCAAGCTCCATGCTTAAAACCATTTAGTTCACATGGCAAGCTCCATGCTTAAAACCATTTAGTTCACATGGCAAGCTCCATGCTTAAAACCATTCAGTTCACATGGCAAGCTCCATGCTTAAAACCATTCAGTTCACATGGCAAGCTCCATGCTTAAAACCATTTAGTTCACATGGCAAGCTCCATGCTTAAAACCATTTAGTTCACATGGCAAGCTCCATGCTTAAAACCATTCAGTTCACATGGCAAGCTCCATGCTTAAAACCATTCAGTTCACATGGCAAGCTCCATGCTTAAAACCATTTAGTTCGCTGCAGAAAACGGCGTTTGGCTCATGGAGTATGAAACACCGAAAATATAAGAGTTTAAAATTCAAATACCTTATCCAAAATTACTCTCCAATTACACATACACTTTTTAAATCTCATTAAAAACGAGGTTGTAAATAACCTAACAATTTTTAAAAGCAAATCTGCAGAGATCATATATCCCCTCAACCTAAAATGTATCAAATACTAAAATCCTTTTCTCTGTGCAACATTATTAGAAATCTCTCAGGGATTGGCTTGGGTTTTGTCCACTAGAGGTCCATTGATGGACTCAGCCATGAATCAATCAGTCATTTTGCAAACCAATCTGTCAAGAAAAAAACTTTCCTTCCACCACGGCACTGCCACAATTGTGCATTACGGCAGTGAAGAGAAACTTCTGAAAGTAACTTGTTTACATTGTACAAATGAGAGGAAAATTCAATTACTTTCTTTATTTTTTTGTTTATTTTCCAATGGTCTTACATGAAGAGGAACACAAGGTCTGAGGACACAATTGTTTGTTTGTTTGTTTATTTGTTGCTTAACGTCCAGCCGACTACGCAGAGCCATATCAGGACGAGGAAGGGGGGGATGAAGGGGGCCACTTGTCAAGCGATTCCTGTTTACAAATGCACTAACCCATTACTTGTGTCCCAGCAGGCTTTAGTAAAACTAAATTAATACCTACTGGAAGATTACCAGTTTCCAGTATGTTAAAATAGGCTTAACCTATCTACTGCTGGACTTACATCAGAACACTAACAGATTAAACTATACATGAATCGCGAGACAAGCGGCAAGAGAAGAGTTTTTTGGAAAAAATACAGGTGAATGAGCAAGAAGGCAGAAAAAAGAAAAGAATTCATGAAGAAAAAGAGAGCATGACAGGAAAGAGGAACCAAAAATCTACCTAACAGCAAACTAGAAAGCTCCTGCGGTTCCAAAAACAGGAGGGGCCTTTAATTTCATAACCGCAGTGCCCCACTGCGGGAGAGGACACAATAACCATATTTATTTCAATTAAGGGGAAGGAAGAAAAAAAAAAGGAAAGAACAAGACAGCAGACAAAAATAAGACGAGCTGACCGACTCTTGCTGCATGTCTATCGGTCAGTTGACGGATTGAGACCCATGAGTGTCGGTTTTTTTTCCGAATTTAACATGGCAAAAGACCGATGACCGACGCCCAAGCCAATCCCTGATCTCTTACTAGCTAAGCAATCAAACTGTTCTTGAAGGAAAGCACTTAAGTATGCAGTCTCTCATTTCTAGTCTCTCATTTCTGTCACTGACCAAACATTACCAACCAACTAACACTTTCACTTTCTTTTCATCACAATCACATTTGTTCTCTCATTCTTGCTAGAATGTTTTTATCTTCAAAATGACATAAGTGCTTTACCATACTTTCTTGTAGTCTTACTTTGCAAAATATGAATTAACTTTTTTGTAGTCTTCCTTTGCCAAATATGAATGAAAGACATATTGTGTGATTTTGACTGAAGTGCCGCACATTGCCTTAGTTAATGTCTGCAAAGTCAGTTCCCCTGTAGGCAGACTCCTGCTTTAATGAAGGAACACAAGGTCATGCTCATAAGATAACTGCCTATGTCATTTTTCAAAGTTTTGAGAAAAACGCAAAAAACGTTTTTGGTTTCTGAACAATCTGCCCATCTAATTTTAGTTATAGGTTTCAAATTGCCTATCTCGATCGGCTGACACCGGTATACGCGCAAGATAAAGAGCTGACAGCAACATTTTCTATCACCACAACTGCATAACAACCCAGAAAAGGCGTTTGAATACCTTAACATTCTCCAAACAAGTCTTTATGTGTCAAAACGGAAAAGTGCCTAACTCAGAAATGAGAACGGCAGTGTTGCTCACGTAACCGTGGCAATGGTTTTCGTTGGTCTGAGAGTTTATACTCTCTAACACATGACAGATACCCTTCCAGTAGCTTCCCCTGTAGTCTCACTGCAGAAATGCCTAAAACTGAGTTAGGTATTGTTCTTATGAGCGTGACAACAAGCAGTTTTGCAGGTGACATATTCTGACCATGTACTAGCATGTTACAGCCAGGTCAGGTTCTCTGAAGGATTCAATTCATTCTCACCTCCAGACACGTTGCTGCTTGGTCTTCCTTCATGGGCTCAAACTCCCACGTTCACTCATGTTTTTGCACCAGTGGGTTTTTAAGTGTATGACCGTTTTTACCCCGCCATTTAGACAGCCATACCCCGCTTGCTGCTGATTTTGTTTGTTTTTCTTGGTCTTGTTTAGGACTTGCCACATCCCCATGGCATTTCTAGGACTTGCCACATCCCCATGGCATTTTTAGCAAACAAAATGTATCAAGTCAGCACCTGGTGTTTCTTCATGTGAACATCCAGGCTAGTTTTCTGAGCAAAGGCGGCTTCACAGAGCTTACACTGATAGGGTCTTTCCCCCGAGTGTATCCTCTCGTGCGTCTTGAGGTTGTACTTGCAGGAGAAGTCCTTGCCACACACCTGGCACTGGTGGGGAGCCTCCCCCAGGTGTCGCTTGGTGTGGATGATCCACAGGTGTCGCTTGAAGAACTTCTTGGGGCAGTACTCGCACTGGAAGCGCTCCCCGCTGATGTGCTTGAACTGGCGGTGCCGGAACATGGTGCTCTTGGACGGGTAGGCCTTGCCGCAGAAGTCGCACATGTACGTCTTGGCGTCGGGCCCGTCGCGGTGCTTGGCGTTGGCGTGGCGATTGAGGCGTGAGCGCGTGGGGAAGAGGGCGCCGCACGTTTCACACTTGTGTTCCTCCAGCCGCTCGGTGACGATGCTGTGGACGTTGTGGAGGTGGCTCTCCAGGCCGATGACCTCGGAGAACTGGGCGCCACAGTGGTCGCACAGCGAGCACTTCTCGTTGACGTGGAACAAGTTGCTGACGTCCTGCTTGGTCAGCTTCCTGCCCTCGGGGCTCTCTGTCACGCATGACGCAAAGCCGTCCACGTTGATGCAGATGTGATCCCCCGTCTTCTGCCGGCTCATGTCTGTCGTGTCGCAGTGCAGGCAGGAGTACTTTCCTACCTGAAAGACACAGCAACAGTCATTTCTCAATAACAGTGATGTCAGACTCATAGTATTAATGTCACAATTACAGCGATGTCATAGTAACAGTGATGTCACAATTAGTGATGATACAATTACAGTTATGTCACAATAACAGTGGTGTCACAGTAATAGTGATTTCACAATAATAGTGATGTCATAACAGAGATGTTACAATAACAGTTATGTCATAAAAACAGTCTATCTGTTTCAGATTTTGTTCTGAATGAAAATAGAATAATATTTGATGCAAAACATGATGATGAATTTAACCCTGAAAAAGGGGTTAAGTTTCTTTCCATAAGAAGAAAACAAATCTCTAATTCAATATAATTATTTCATATGGCTGCATGTAAACATGAAGTACTTTTGACTCTGCATGTTTATACTCAAAATGTTCTTTCATCAGACTTGTACACGTACTTATGTGCCCACCTTTGAGGATATATATCTAATGACTATTTACCTCACTTTGTCCACTACTTCACTCAGAGAATGTGTCTATGAACAAAAAATAAGATGTTGCCACACTCACATCACTTCCACACTTGATGAAGTTAGTCAGCAGTATCTTGTAGTACATCTCTGAAACACAGGTATTACAGGAATTTTACATGCATAATACAGAAATATTACACTTACATGCATAATACAGAAATATTACACTTACAGGCATAATACAGAAATATTACAGAAACATTACAAAAATAAAACAGGAATAATAGTTAATACAGAAATAATCGTGTGACTATCATCCGTGCGATTTAAAAAAAAAGAAGAAAGAAAAGTGTGACAAAAATAATAGCAGAATAATTCTGTCAACGGTATACAACTGACACAAAACTACCTCTAAATCCACAGAATTTTATGTTCGAAACGAAACTGAAACTGTGCTATTTGCACTTTTGTTGAATTAGCTGATTTTGTCAAAGGAAAGGAAGAAAATACAACAAAACGTTTACCATTGCTTTCAACCAGATTTTCTTCTGGTCAAGGCAATCATGATACAGTCATAATAAAACGAGTAAGGCACAAACTCCAACAAGAAAAAAAAATCAAATGGCTTCAACACATACAAAACTGCTATTGCTAATCGGGTGAGGTTGATAGTGTGTGGGGCCTCATGTGGCTTTAACATTAGACACGAAATGACACGAATAATAACAATGGTGGACATGCTATATTTACCGCAAGTCTTTTCGGTGGGACTCCAGTGCTTCATTGTGAGGTGGCTGACTACCCGGTGTTCCCGGGCATACGGAAGGTGACACAGGCCGCACACGAACACGAGCAAATTGTCCAGCTCAACCAGTTCTGAAATCGACCAAAATCAAGATGGACTAGACTGTGGGGGATTGGAGGCGTGACGCACCACTCAACAAAAAGCCAAAAAGCCACAAGAAAGCTGGAAAGAGAGGGAAAGTAAAAAAGAACTTTGCAATGATCTTTGAAGCTTCGAAAAGGCGTTGTAAGACAGAAAAAAGAAACATGCAAATAGACGTAAAGGAACAAGAAAGAGTAAAATCAGCCTAAAAAGATCTGTATGTATACTTGTTTAAAACTATAAAGCAGAATTAGTCACTAGGAGTGATTGTGTGCGTCACAAGTGTCTGCAAGTAACATTCCATTTGCCGTCACTGCTAATTGCTATAATACACATTCCTGACAATGCACGGATATCTGCTAATTAATTCAAGAATCTCAGCCCACCAGTTGACATCCTCAATAGGTACAGAAGCCTGAGGATGTGGGGAAACCTGTTTGATTCAGGTATCAGCATATTGTGAGACAATGGCTCTTAACTCTTGCAAACTGTGAACAAACCTGCATGCACATACTTCTGAAAACTGTGCATGACCATGCATGATCAATTTGATGAGTTGTGTTGTGCATGACCATGCATGATCAATTTGATGAGTTGTGTTGTGCATGACCATGCATGATCAATTTGATGAGTTGTGTTGTCGGGATCTGTGAACGGTTAGGTTTATAGTTGAGTTCTCTATCACTAGCTGCTGCTTGTCATTGTTAAAGCTCTAAAGACCTTTATAAGTCAGAGAAATCTCTTTTTTTATAATCTAAATTAAGTATAGTCCTTATATTAACACAAGGAGGATTGATTGTAGAAATTAGCATAACTTGTTGTACAATCAGTCTATGTTCTAGGGATCCAAAGATGCCACTTTCAAATTATACTTCTTCTCAAAGTAGGTTTCATATCAGAAGCTGTGATATTTCTAGCTCTTTAAGAGCTGTGTACTAGAATATAGTCAATGTTTGTAAAGATTTTAGTCAAGCAGTGTGTAAGAAATGTTAAGTCCTTTGGCTTTGTACTGGAAACTTGCATTCTCCCAGTAAGGTCATATATTGTACTACGTTGCAAGCCCCTGGAGCAATTTTTTGATTAGTGCTTTTGTGAACAAGAAACAATTAACAAGTGGCTCTATCCCATCTCCCCCCTTTCCCCGTCGCGATATAACCTTCGTGGTTGAAAACGACGTCAAACACCAAATAAAGAAAGAAAGAAAGAAAGAATGAGCTGTGTACAATACCACACATCGTGACATTATGCACAGGCGATGTTAGAAAATCCAATTGAATGCACACTGGGTTGGTGGCTTGTTTTTTGCATTGATTATGTAATGTGGTGATTTTTGTCCGTATGATTGTTTTATGTACATTGTACATTTAATTGTTCTATTTTGTATATGTTCTTTTGTAAAGGGCCTAGAGCCATAGGTTAGGCATATTATTAAAATGTCCAGTTATTATTATTATGAGTTTGTGTGTCTCTCTTTCTGTCAAATACACTGATACAGCTTGAGTGGGGTTTGAATGTACACACATTTGACAACCGAGTATTCTGGTACAATTTTTACTGGTATGCATTCTCTCTCTGGCTCACTCTCCGATACATTTGTGTTGAAAGCAGGACTTCAGGATGTAGCTCAGATTTATTCAGTGTCAGGTATGTCATGTCTAAAAACAGCTGCATTCATCATCTGTCATTACAGCCAAATGTTAACTTAATGAGCTGATAAAGGTCTCTCCTTCAAAAGCATGTGCACGCACACACGCTTGCATGAACACACACACACACTATTCCAACAGGTCAAAGCATGGAATAAAAAAATTGTCATTAACATATATAGTTTGGAAGACATCGAGAGTTCATAAATGTACAAACAACTTTCTTTGGCATAGAATCAGCAAAGCTTAAATAGTGTCCTCGTCATGGGTTGGATGATCTGTAAGTTGTAACACACACACACACACACACACACCTGCCATTTATCACTGGGACTGTTATTTAAACAGTGGTCACTCAGTTTTGTGAAACTTTCCCTGAAAGTCAAACACTGATAGTGCAACAAGATAAGTTTCCATAAAACGCTTATCAACACTGATGAGATAACAGAACAAACTCTCACACACACAAACGCAAGCAGGGACAGAAGTATTCATCAGTTCTTACAGATGTAGTGTTAAGTTTACGCTCATATTTCATTCAGATTCTCCAAATAAGCCAGCACACTGCGCTCTCTCTGACAGTTGTCAGGAGTTGGGACCACAGTTCTTCCTGAGTCACTTGACCTGCAAATCCTCTGTCACAACACAGGCTAACCATGGTACACAAGTCACTTGACCTGCAAATCCTCTGTCACAACACAGGCTAACCATGGTACACAAGTCAGCGGTGTTATACCTAATACAATTTGACATTTGTCACTCTCATATCTTTTAATTGTTACACTTTAAACTTTGTACAGTTTGAATTGTATTATACACAGTACAGTTTAAAGTGTGTTATAATTTATACATGGTAGAGTTTGACATCTGTTATGGTACATTTCATACATGATACACTTTGAATTGTGACATACACCGTACAGCCTGACATCTGTAAAATATGGTACAGTCTGACATCTATCATACATGGTCGTTTATACATGTTACATTGTGAATTGTGTTATACATAGTAGTCTGACATCCGTTATAAATGGTACATTTTGAAGTCTGATGCTGCGTCCAGCACTGACTGAGAAACAGGCGTGTCAGAGGAGTGGGGCACCACGCCATACTCCCCCACAGAGGAGTGGGGCACCACGCCATACTGACTGTGCACATGATGCACGGAGCTGTCAGATACAGACGTCTGCTGCATGCCACCCTTCTCTGACCCTGTCGGTTCCACCCCCCTGTCCGTGACCTTGGCATCAGCAGTGCCCCCTGGGGGGTGTTTCCTGGTCGTGTGCACCACCAGGCTGCTGCGCTGAATGAAGTCGGCCTCACAGCTCCCACACTTGTACGGTCTTTCACCCGTGTGGATTCGCATGTGAGTCATCAGGTTGGAGTTGCAAGTGAAGTCCTTCTTGCAGATTTTGCACATGTAGGGCTTCTCGCCCAAGTGTCGCTTGGTGTGCGTGATCCACAGGTGTCTCTTGAAGAAGTTCTTTGGGCAGTACTGACACTGGTAGCTTCTCCCCGCCACGTGCGTGTACTTCCTGTGGCAGTAGAGCGAGTTCATGGAGGAGAACTTCTCCCCGCAGAAGTCACAGATAAAGGCACTGGCTTTGTCCCCCTGGGTGTGAACCCTGGCGTTGTGGATGTCCAGGCCGCTCTTGCGGGCAAACATCTTGTTGCAGCGCGCGCAGTGGTGCTTCTTGTGCCTCTCCGTCACCTGCCCGTGCTCCTTCATCAGGTGCGAGTCCAGGCTGAGGCGCTCAGAAAACATCGCCCCGCACGTGGGGCACAGGAGGCAGCGTCTGTCCGTGTTAAAGAGGAGTCGCCGGTCGTTCTTGATGAGCGTTTTGCCCTTGGGACAGCGACGCAGACACGTGACCTTGCCTTCTGCGTCCACGCATATATGGCCTGTGATGTCCGGTCGAGACATGCTGTGGCCGCCGCAGCACAGGCACCCAAACCTCTTCTTCCTTTCTCCTCTCTGTCACAAGACAACAAAAGAGTCATTAGAAAAATAGTCTTTTGCACAGTCAAGTCATTACCCATCTACAGTCTCTTGTTTTGTAGTTTAAATTCTAGTTCTTGTAAAACACTGTATTGGGAAATTCCTGACGTTTAATTTATTCAATAATTCCTGCTCTATAATTGAAGTCACTGATTCCTGCTGTGCAATTGCACTGTTGTTCTCAGGCCTACTTTCTTGATCGGACGCATTGTTGTGACCCCTGACTGGTTGACCATCCGATAGTTTTGACAACAGGGGCTCTTCTGAACTATTCGTTTCGTAGCCAGGACATTTGGACCTGTACATATTTGTAATCTAGGTCAAACTCACCGATTGTCCTCTTAACCCTTAGGCTGGTTGTCGCGACATATGTCGCGCTACTTTATGTATACTGTCACCTGGTTGTCACGACATATGTCGCGCTACTTTATGTATACTGTCACCTGGTTGTCACGACATATGTCGCGCTACTTTATGTATACTGTCACCTGGTTGTCACGACATATGTCGCGCTACTTTATGTATACTGTCACCTGGTTGTCATGACATATGTCGCGCTACTGGCTCAGTCTGTTTGGTGGGTTCCGATTACCTCCCATGGATGCGAAAACCTATATGACCGTTTTTCTTTATTTTTCTCTCTGTTAATTCACCAGTGGCTATGTAACATGTGTTACAGAATGTCACCAGTGTAAGGGTTAATCTAGGTCAAAGTGACCGATTGCTCTCTTGGTCTTCCTTGACGGAAATATAAGTTGAAACTTTAAAAAAAAATTTTTTTAAATAAAATAAAACTTTTTCACACACATCATTTGAGTAATCACCCTTTGCTTTTGATTTGTCCTTACTTTCTTCCTACTTAAATTATCAACACGATCTTACTTAATTTCTTATTAAAATGTAAGCATTCACTATAAAAGTCAAAACAAAAAAAAACAAAAAGCGAGCACACTTACTTTGGCAAACCTCTCTTTGATAATGCCTTTTAGAGGTATTCTTGTGAAATTTTCTGCAAAATAAGGAAGAAAATCATTAAAATGAGTCACTGTGATTACACTAACCACATAACACAATCCTGACATTCGCGCATGGCCAGTGAAACAACCAAACCATTCCTAAACCCTAGCATGATGACACAGTCTACCCTTTTGCTGACACTACATTTGTCTTTATATCAACCCTTCTTCTTTTTCTTCTTATTCACTTTTTTTCAGTAAAGGAAAGGTATCTGATCATCATAAATAAAGACTGATGTTTGGAACTACAAGCAGATGGCAGAAACATGTCCATCATGGAATGAAAAGGAGCAGACAAGTTTGCCTGTCTGTATTTCTTCAAATTGTACAGACAACTACATGCTCAGTGCGGCTCCAACTGCTGCCAATACCAAATTTACAAAAATCAAAGCAAAGAAATAAGTGTTAGGATTTCTTTTTTGCATGATATACTTACTCCCAAATATGAGTCCCACACCTTCATAGAGCGCTAACTGTTCTCATTACTGACCTGCTAAATGTTTCACATTGCAGCAACCCCGCAATGCCCCCCACTTTCTTTCTTTCTTTATTTGGTGTTTAACGTCGTTTTCAACCACGAAGGTTATATCGCGACGTACGGGGAAAGGGGGGGGGGGGGGGGGGGGGGGGGGGGGGGGGGGGGGGGAGGAGGGGGGAGGGAGAGATGGGATAGAGCCACTTGTTAATTGTTTCTTGTTCACAATTAAGCACTACAGTAATAACAAGAAGAGCAAACGCTCGATCGAGTCACTTTCGCAGTTCTGAATATTATATGAGGCATCAGATGGACAGGAAGAAATTGCTATTCACAACACAATGAGTCACGTTCACATAAAATTTGAGCCCGGTCACTTTTATAGTTTCCGAGAAAAGCCCAACGTTAAGTTGTGTGTTGCCGAACAGAAAAGGCTAGTTATCTCCCTTGTTTTTCTGATAACGTTCGTAAAAGGCTACAGATGTAAATACTTTGATGTAAAGAATAATCCTACAAAGTTTCAATCACATCCGATGAACTTTGTCAAAGATATAAAATGTCTAATTTTTCCTTTGACGCTGACCTGTGACCTTGAAAAAGGTCAAAGGTCAACGAAACCATCGTTAAAATGTAGAGGTCATTGGAGGTCACGACTAAACAAAATATGAGCCCGATCGCTTTGATAGTTTCCGAGAAAAGTCCAACGTTAAGGTGGTGTCTACGGACGGCCGGCCGGACAGACTAACACTGACCGATTACATAGAGTCACTTTTTCTCAAGTGACTCAAAAATTGCTCCAGGGGCTTGCAACGTAGTACAATGTATTACCTTACTGGGAGAATGCAAGTTTCCAGTACAAAGGACTTATTTCTTACATACTGCTTGACTAAAATCTTTACAAACATTGACTATATTCTATACAAGAAACACTTAACAAGGGTAAAAGGAGAAACAGAATCCGTTAGTCGCCTCTTACGACATGCTGGGGTAAATTCTTCCCCCTAACCCGCGGGGGGTAATGCCCCCACACCCCTCCCCTCCCTGAAAAGACCTCCAAACATCTAGTCTTCAGAGGGAGCCAGTCTTAGAGAGGAGGTAAATATAAAAGTTCTAAACCCAAAATCTGATGAAGAGGGAGGGGGGAGCTCTTAAATGGGGGGTTAATCCTTGTATTGTTATCATTGTTCTTCAGTAAAGGAAAGGTATCTGATCATCATAAATAAAGACATGTAACGATGTTTGGAACTACCAGCAGTTGCCAGAAACTTGTCCATTATGTGAGAAGCTTTTAATTGGGGGGTTAATCCCTGAATTCTTATCATTCTTCTACTTTATGTCTAAGAGACTGCTAGCAATGAACTGTGTGACTTTAACACAGGGCAGGCACAGCGGTGCGCAGCATAGCTCACCTTGTGGCTTGATGTCGGGCGTCCAGTGTTTAAAGTGGATGTGACTGACCACGCCGTGCTGTCGGGCGTACGGCTGCTGACAGAAGCCACAGACGTAGATGCAGATATCCAGCTCAACCTCACCCCCACCTTCCTCTCCTGGAAACAGCCAGCACAAGAAGTCACTGTAAGAAAAGCGTCTGAGCCGCAAACCGTCTGCTTTGTAACTAACATGAAAAGCGTCTGAGCCGCAAACCGTCTGCTTTGTAACTAACATGAAAAGCGTCTGAGCCGCAAACCGTCTGCTTTGTAACTAACATGAAAAGCGTCTGAGCCGCAAACCGTCTGCTTTGTATAATTGTAACTAACATGAAAAAGATCTGAGCCGCAAACCGTTCTGCTTTGTATAATTGTAACTAACATGAAAAAGGTCTGCGTCTATCGTTACATGCGTGGTACTAGAAACGTAAAAGAAGTGGTTAGTTGCACATTTTTGTGCCCAGAGTTGTTTCACAAGATTCATTGTAAACCGCAGAGAGAGAGAGAGAGAGAGAGAGAGAGAGAGAGAGAGAGAGAGAGAGAGAGAGAGAGAGAGAGAGAGAGAGAGAGAGAGAGAGAGAGAGAGATGGGGGGGGGGGGGGGGAGCAAGCGAAAGGGGTGGGAGAGAGATCAGTGCTTGTGTGAAAAGGGTGTGTTGTGTCCGACTCCCTGGGCCTGTCTTTTCGGCATAAAATATAAGCACGTTTCCCCGTCAAATCTACCGCCTTCCTTGAGACTTCAAAACAAAGATCTCACAAATGTCCTTATAACCCAGTCTATTCCTCAGCTTCAAAATCAAAAGCAGAATAACTAAGTGGTTTGATAACTAAGTGGTTTGATCCGCAATGTTCTCTTCCAAAGCTTCGCCAACTTGAATTTGTCACCGTCAAACTGATTGTTGCGACATATAATTTCACTGTCCTAAACAGCTGTTCTTACAATCTTGATGGCCCAAAGATACTCAAGTTTATTTTGTTTTGTTTGGTTGGTTGGTTAATTTAGGCTGGCCTATACCTGATCACAATTTAAACAAAGACGCAGAAAGACCAAAAGACAGACAAAAGCACAAAATGGCACAAAGTCAAATTGCAGGCGTTTTATCTCAGAATTGCACCCTGCCTCTTTGAACAGAAGTTTCTGTGTTCATTTTTTTATGAACTGTATGCATAAATTATGTATCGTCTACGTAAGTGACCATACAATGTACTAACATATCTGAAAGACGTGGTATGACATTGTGTTTTCGTGTGCGCATGCATGTGTGCAAATCAATCACATGTAGCGTGTCTATTTATCGCAGGAGTCATACACAGCATTGTGGAAGTGTGCTCTCATTGCAAATGATCATTTTTCACATCACACGCTGCCTTGTGAAACCACACACTGACAATGTGATGTCCATTAACAGTTTTATTACATGCAGTAGGAAATATAATGCTCCTTGTTTACTCATTATTACAGTGCCACAAACATTGTAGGTCTCCACAAACACAACATTGTTTAGTTTGTGTTTTTTGAAATTTTGATTCACACAAAAAGCCAAGGCATGATCCGAATACAGTAAAAAGAGAAAATACAGTATGTTGTTCCATGGGCAGATTCAGAACAACTTAATCGCCATATCAAATGGAATTGTATATACTATAGTAATGATATATATATTGCATTTTTTTCAATAAAAGTCAACTGCTCTGGTACACAAGAGCATGAAATACAATTTCACCTAAACACTCACATCAATACTATCATTACACAACAAGACAGGCTTGAAATAGACGCCAGTTAAAAGGTCAACGATTCTCTAAAGCCTGGCCTTAACTGGGCCAAGTCGACTACGCAAATACTGGGCGCACGCAGCTATAGAAATGAGTTTTCGGTAAAACGACTTGGCAAAGTTTTCGCGAAGTTTACTTCGGTCTCAATTATGAATTAAGGACCGCCTTTACAGTTCACACTGGATGTTACCTTGCACACACACACACACACACACACAGTCACATTGTTCAACAAGAGACTGAATTATTTGTGTCATCAGAACAGATGAGAGGGAATACAAGTGAACGCAAGAGGTAAGGCAAAAATGTACAGTGCTCTCACATACATCTGATAATATATTCATAAACACTTTGATGTCTTGCGTAACCTAGATTATCACTGTATACATAAGAATACATGTAACCTTAAAAAAATATGAATTTAATGGACAAAAAAGACTGTACAAATTACAGATCAATTAGTCATTATGCATTTTTCCTGTTACATTCCTGATTCAGTGATTGATAAGATTTAGCCTTGAGTTGGGCATCAAAAAACAAATACATGCTGTTTACATGTCTCATGAACACGAACTTTAAAGAGACGATTCAACATCTTTTGTACAATGTTAACATCAGAAGATCTGGGCGGCAACTTCGCCCGTACTCAGAAAAACAAGCCGTGTTGGGTATTGCTGCCTTCCTCAGAAGCACAAGTATGGATGTGACATTGCTGTACTTTATAAACCATTGGCTACTCAGAACTTCTGACCTCCACACGTGTAAACGTAACACTGTTTGAATGCAATGGGAGGCATTTGAGCAAAGTGATACGTTTGTGTGTCTTAAAGTTTCTTTAACTTGTGTACAAGCATGGTAAAGAGAAGGTTTGTGTGTCTTAAAGTTTCTTTAACTTGTGTACAAGCATGGTAAAGAGAAGGTATGTGTGTCTTAAAGTTCATTTAACTTGTGTACAAGCATGGTAAAGAGAAGGTATGTGTGTCTTAAAGTTTCTTTAACTTGTGTACAAGCATGGTAAAGAGAAGGTATGTGTGTCTTAAAGTTTCTTTAACTTGTGTACAAGCATGGTAAAGAGAAGGTATGTGTGTCTTAAAGTTTATTTAACTTGTGTACAAGCACGGTAAAGAGACGGTTTGTGTGTCTTAAAGTTTATTTAACTTGTGTACAAGCATGGTAAAGAGACGGTTTATGTTGCTGTCAGCTGCTCACTCACTGCAGACCTGTTTACCCCTAAAACATTGCATGTGTATTTTCTGGGAGCAAAATGAGGCAAATGTGTAGTTTTGTAATTGAATGTGTAGAATTTCTCGTCGACCTATCACAACAACAAGAACAATGATTGCTACTTTTTACCACATGTATTGATTGACTGACGGAAAAATGGGAATTGCAGACAGTGCAATGAGCATGATGTTTTCCTTTCCGCGAAGACAAGGCATGGGTAGTCCTGATGATATTTTGGCAGAAAGACTTGGTTCGGCGCATTGCTCGTCTTTTTCTTTTTGGTCGGTGGCCTTTCGGAGTCATTTTCTTCACAGTTCTCATCTTCACTTTCGTGTGCTCTGCGTTCAGCCATTGTGTCGAAACGCCCGCATGGTTTGGTAACGCTTTCAGTTGTGCCCGGCATTTGCTTGGTGTTAGGAAACGCTATTCGACATTAACAAGCTACAACGCAACGCCCGTGGGCGCTTTACGCGCTGCACGCAGCAAACGACTGCTGGCCGAAAACATGGATTGGAAAATGGATCGGTCAAGGGAGATGAAGAAAATTACGGATTGTGATATGCGTAGCCGAAACAATACCGTTTGCGTGCAGGGACGGGGCGGTGTGAGAGCACAACGGGACAAGGAACAGGTGTAAAGACGAAAAAAAATAAAAAAAAAAAAAAAAAAAACCAATTTTATTTTTTTTAAATACTGTTTGCGTAGAAAACGACAGACTTGCGTAGTTGCGTAGTATATTATTCAAATTCGTAGTTTACTACGCTCAATGTGTAGTGTAAACAGGTCTGCTCACTGTGACCGCGTGACGGCAGTGGCAGAACACAGATGTCTACATTGGTACTGTCTTTGCAATACAGTGCATTTGAGTAACGTTTTCAACTTCCGTATCATCAAAGTGTGTCTTATTTCCCACTGCTCCGACAGTGTAAAGGTAAAACTAAAAGCAGTACATAGTTGTCTGCATGGGTACAGCCCGAACAACACTGTCTTAATGGAACTGTTCAGCTTCCACGTCACTTAAGCAAAGACAAGGAGTCTGTTAGTGTTACTGACAACTGATCGTCATCCGCATCATCAAAATGATGTGTTTATGTACTTTGCTTCAATTGCCAGCACGCAGTGGTCTACATCATCAAAATGATGTGTGTGTAACGCAAGGCGTGTGTAAAGGCCAGCTGAGCATCGGGGGCAGTGCCAGCACACAGTGGTCTACATCATCAAAAAGATGCGTGTGTAACGCAAGGCGTTTGAGTCTGATGGCCAGCTGATCAGCGGGGCTGGAAGTGAGGGGGCAGTGCCAGCACACAGTGGTCTACATCATCAAAATGATGCGTGTGTAACGCAAGGCGTTTGAGCCTGATGGCCAGCTGATCAGCGGGGCTGGAAGTGAGGGGGCAGGGGCAGCATGTAGTTGGGCTCAGTGTAGTTGTAGCCAGCGAAGCCAGGGAAGCCGGGGAACACAGGGTTCATGTTCAGACCCCCTGGGAAGGCCGGGGCCGCCTGCCTGCCGTCTCTACCGTCGCCCTGCGCGTGACGAGAACTGTCCATGTAGTGTGGCATCTCCTGTCGACTGCTGCCTGAACTCTCTGCCGACATGGGGCGAGATGGCGGTGCTTGTTGTTGTGGTGGTAGGGGTTGAGGCGGCACAGCTCTGTAGTCTGGGTGACCCATGTCTGCCCTTGTCAGGTTCTGGCTAACATCTGTCCTTGCCATATTGTGTCCGACATCTGTCCTTGCCATATTGTGTCCGACATCTGTCCTTGCCATGTCGAGTCTTATATCTGTACTCGCCATGTCCTGGCTAACATCTGTCCTTGCCATACTAAGTCCGACATCAGTCCTCGCCACGTTGTGTCTGGTGTCAGAGGCGGACCTCTCTCTGGGCTTGCTGCTGCTGCTGTGTCTGCGCTTGGTGATGTGATCGGTAGTCTGGTGTTTCTTCATGTGAACGTCCAAGCTGTTCTTCTGGGCGAAGGCGGCGTCGCACTGCTCGCACTTGTATGGCTTCTCTCCCGTGTGTATCCTGGTGTGCACCATGAGGCAGTAGTTGGAGGAGAAGCCCTGGTTGCAGACAGAGCAGTGGTACGGTGACTCTCCCAGGTGTTGCTGCATGTGTGTCTTCCACAGCGCCTTGATGTAGTATGTCTTGGAGCAGTACTGGCACTGGTAGCGGTTGGCCAGCTGGTGGACGCGGCGCCGATGTCCGTACAGCGTGTCGCGCGACTTGAACGACTTGCCGCACATGTCGCAGATGTGGGTCTTGGGCTGCACCAGGTGCGTCCTCTTGTGGCTCTTGAGCGACGAGCCGTCGGGGAAGGAGTGGTTGCACGTGGGGCACTTGTACTTCTCCGAGCGCTTGGTGGTCTGGCCGTGGTTGTGCAGCAGGTGCATGTCCAGGGAGGACTTGTTGGCGAAGACGGCCCCGCAGAAGTCGCAGAGAAAGCCCAGCTTGTTGGAGAAGAGCAGGATGCGCTGCATGTGTGACAGTCTCAGGCCGTCCGTACACTGCGTGCGGCACGTCAGCTGCCCGTCGCCGTCGATACTCAGGTGTCTGGCGGCCGGGTCCTGACCCATGCCCGTCTTGCCGCACACCTGGCACAGGTAGGTCGTCCCAAAGCGATGCCTCTGCAACACGCGCACAGGCTTCGTCAGTCATTAGGTTCACAACAAACTTCCCGCAGTTCACCAGATTAAATCCAAAAATATGTTAACACGAATGAAGAAATCTACAGCATTTCAACGCTTTCTTTCTTTCTTTATTTGGTGTTTAACGTTGTTTTCATTTCAACGCTTTAAATCTAAAAAGTTAAAATTGATTAAAGTAAGAGCTCCAGATATAGAAAACAACCAACAATATGCTAACAAGAGATCTCTGGCATTTCGCTGCTTTTAAGTCCAACAGTAATGGAAAATGAATAAAGTAAGAGCTCTAGATATAGAAAAAAACCATAAGTGACTTATTGAGAGCTAAATGGAACCAGTCTCCAGGAACTAAAGAGAATAAAAACACTTCATGAGTTATATGAATACGAGACTTTCATGCTAAAAGAATCTACTCTTCTTTGGTTAAATTTTATTTTTGAAATGGAATTGTAAAACGTCAGCCCTGCCAATTTTGCTGTGCATGCTTCACGCGTCTGGATGACCCGTTTCTGTGCCAGTACCCATTCTTCACAATTTGTCAATATATATACAACTTTACAGAATCAGCTGCTTTTTGTTTAGAAAGCAATGAATTGTTTTAGTAGTTTTATTGAGAAATAAAATCTTTAAAATATTACAATAAATATTTACCAAAACCACAAAGGGGGGGGGGGGGGGGGGGGTGGAGAGAGAGAGAGAGAGAGATCAAGCAAGTTTGTAGTCCCAAAACAGCTCTGTGAAACCATGTGTTGTTTTTCTTTGTGTAAAATAAGTCCCAATTCACTTGATGATGGAATGGAACGCCGAGTTCTAACATTTTGCATTCCAAGAACTCTTACTGTTCAAAACAACACTGTTACAAGCAGCCTCAGATTTGAAATCACATCCAATCTTGTGCATGCACAACCCTTCCCATTGTAAACAATCTCGTGGGTCAAGTAGAGCGCTGCTTACCACTTTGCCGTCCTTGACCTTGTCCTGTTTGCGCACTTTCTTCAGCACGTCGGACACAAGTCGTGTGTGGTAGTGCTCTGTCACAGGGCAAAACAAAGACCCCAATTCAAACATCCGCATGGCAAACTTTTCTACATAGAGATGCATGGCATGCAAGACAGAAATAACTAATAAGAAAAGAAAATATATATGCATTGTATATAAGTACAGTGGAACTACACGACCCGGGCATTGGTCATACCAGGCAGATTGTCTTTTTTTTCCCCCATAGATTTTTTGCTTTTTCTTGGAAGAGGAATTTTGTTCTCTCTGAAATGTGTAGCTTTTCTTAGAAATCCTCAGATCCCAGAATTCCCATGCCTGACATCACCAGCTCGGAGGGACTACATGGGAGTTTATATACAAGTGGAATAACTGTTTCTTATGAAAGTTGAGTATTTGAAGGGACAGACTCTTGGTGGAGCTTTCTTACACCCAGCCCTCACCACACGACTCGAGTTATTCTCCATGAAGAGGAAGTGTGGTGGAAACTGACCATCACTCATCACCGGGATTATTCCATAATATTTTTATTTTTTTCAAGTAATTAAATTGTTGCACACACTACAGGCATGGGAATTGAAAAAGTAAACAAGGCTGAAAATTTTTAAGTAATAGCAAAGTCGACGGCGCGAAGGCTAGGGGGGTTCGGGGGCATGCCCCCCCTCCCCCCCCCCCCCCCCCCCCCCCCCCCCCGGAATTTCTTTTTCTCTAAGAACCCAAATGGTGCAATTTGGTGTCATCTAAGCTCCACGTTTGCCATTAAATTAAGTTTTTAGAACCATTTTTGCCTCCCCATTTATTATTTTTGCGGACACTTTTGCTTTTTCGGCGGAACAAATAAAAAAAATCAGCGGAAATTTGCCTTTCGGCGGACAATTCCCATGCCTGACACTAATCTTCATTGAGGAGACCATTAGAGACAACTACTCTGATGACTTACACCTGATCTATATTTCAGGAGGACTGATAATGTGTACCTTATAAAATGCAAATGTTTCAGAAACCAAGATTATATCTTATCAATGTGGAATAATAGTGAATACATGTACCTTATGAAATGCAATTGATATAAACTGACCTTCCCTCATAACAGAGACTACTGTAAACGTAATAATTACACGTTCTGAAAGTGTTGTAAAAACTGACTTCACTCATAATAGAGACTACCTTAAAGCTGTGGTCTATTTATGACTTTCCGGGGATACAAGTTTAAAAAGATAGGGCTGAGAATCATGTAGAGAATTCTGTACAGCGAACGCGGCCTGACAGTGAAACCCCACCAATACGGCGTGTATGACCTTGACCTTGAGAGCTTCAGTCAACATTTTGCTGTGATAACATCCGGTCTGCTCTCTCAGGTTTGATCATATTTTATTTTCAAGAGAGAACAAGGGGAAAAAATAAACGCCTAGGCGGAGATTCGAACTCACAACCTCGAGATGATTTCGTGGCTGATGTCCTAACCACTAGGCTACTGCGCCAGTTGTGTAAGCGAAGGAAAAACATTAATATCAATTCATTTTATTTTTGAAGCAGCACGATTTATAGCCCATTGTTCAGAAGTGAATATAACTATTTCTTTGATGTCTGTTTTCAACTACACAGAGCTTTGGAGGGATTCAATTACAGTTCTTCTCATTTTTCTTGCATGTTGTAAATAGAGATATTGCAGCCAATGTCATGTAGCATGGTGGTGTAAACATGTACTGCGATTCTGTGAAACATATTTGCAAAATAAAGGCAAAATTGAACGGCAATTTTTATTTTGAATGGTAATTCAAGCGTAGAATGATATAAAATTATTAATTTTTCTCTTTGTCAACACCGGTGGAGTGGCCTAGCGGTTACGACATCAGCCCTGACATTTTGAGTTCGAATTTCTGCCCAGGCGTTTATTTTGTCTGCTCAATCCCTCTTGACAAGTATGCTCAGCTCTGAGAGAGCAAACCGGATGTTACCACGGCAAAATTCAAACGTTGACTGAAGCTCTGAAGGTGATTCATGCCGTATAGGTTGGGTTTCAGGCCGCATCGGTTCATCATTCTCACTCTCAGCCCCATCTTTTCAAACTCGTAGCCCCAGATAGTTATAAATAGACCACAGCTTTAATGATTCCACATTATGAAAGTTCAAGTGTAGTACTAGTAGGAAGTGTCAAGTGACCTTCACTCATAAACTACCTTAACTCATTCGCTGCGCGTCGGAACTGGAATTCCGACACCTGTGTTTAGCGTTGGCTGCGTGCCGGCACTTGAGTTCCGACGGATATCACGAATTTTTAACGGTGTAAACGGTCCTGCTGACCAAGGGAAACAACCCCTGCAATGAACTTCTATCTGTCTACAGTGGTACCATTCACTGTAAACAGTTCCTTCCCTTAAATTGTTGGGATTAATAAAAATTTTGTTGACGGTGTGCGACCCACGTGTTTTGACTTTTCCAAGATGGCGGATCGTTCTGCTAAGACGTAGTAACTTGAAAAGAGTGCTAGAACGTGTTATTCAGTACGGTTCTGATCTTGACCTCAGTGATGATGATAGTGGAGATGATATTTTAGATTCTGGTGACGATTTTGTGCCAATGGACGATCATTTGGGTGATGATTCGGGCAATGCAAGTGTCGATCATGACATTGTGTATGATGAACCCATGACGTAGAAAGTTTTTTTGTTTTGCTTCAAATTGGATATTTTGCGTGGATATGAAGACAACAAAAGGTATGTACTTTCAAATGTTTCATATATTTTCTAAAAGAGTAAGTTTCAAACTTTGCAAAAACATAAGGTATGTAAGGTTATCTTGTGTTGTTGATTTTTAATATTTTTTTCAAAATGGCTCTAAATCGCGCGTTGGCAGGGAACACAGGGGAAATTTAGCTGCGCAGCGAATGAGTTAATGATTACACGTTATGAAAGTTCAAGTGTTGTAGGAACTGACCTTTGGGGTCGAGTGTAGGTGTCCAGTGACTCTTCTCGATGTGGTTGACCATGGTGTATTCGCGCGAGAACGGTTGTCGGCACACGTCACAGATGTAGACAGGGGCGTCGAGCTCCACCCCTGAAACCAGGGACCAGAATGATTGTAGCACCTCTCTCTTTTTCCTTCTATTTACACATACTCTGACACTACCGTGGGACTCTCAACTGTAGCAGGGGCAGAACAATTACAGTGTCTCACTGCTGAGTTGGGCTACTTGTTGGCCAGGATGGGAGAAGGGCTTAGCATTGGGTAGTTTGATGTGAAATATAATACTTCCCTTGAACAACTTATTCCACTCAAGTGACCTGTTCTTAAATTTCAAACGTGTTTCTATGCCGATGTCTGAGGCCAAACTTGTTTACTGGCATGGCTTTAACACTTCAGCCAGCCTTGTGTTTGCACAGATGCTGCAGTCAGTCAACTCTTTGTTTTCCATTTTGGATGACTCATCTTTGGTAATAAAATGTCAGAACTAACCTCGTGTATTTTTATTTCCACTCAAAGCTGGTGGCGAAAGTCAGTTGCTCTTTCTTTTTTTTTTCTATCCTGATCACTATCTTTCATTTTTGTTGTCATTTTGTTCAGGCAGGCAAGTGAGAGTGAGGCACTAATCATTCTGATCCCTGCTCACAGTTGCAGTAGCGCAGCTCAGAATTCACCCACAACCACCACCACAATTTCCATCAAACATGTTCACATTGACACACACACACAATGATGATGATACGTGAAGAGTGAGACACAGCGAGTGAGGAGGTGCTTGCAAAATGTATTTTGTGTCGGTTTTTGAATAGGTTACTCCGGCTGTGCTGTTGCGGGTTGAATGCTTCCGTCTCCACCAATCTCCTTGTAATTGTTTTGTAATGGTAGATGTGGAGGTTACTTGCATTTTAACACTAACACTAACAAATACATTTACTGCCTGTGCAGCTTGACCGTTGAGAGACTCCAAACAGGGACAAGGCTGAACTTTGCATGTGCAACGGGACTACTAGTGATGACAGGCCTAACCTGTACCACAGGGACTACTAGTGATGACAGGCCTAACCTGTACCACAGGGACTACTAGTGATGACAGGCCTAACCTGTACCACAGGGACTACTAGTGATGACAGGCCTAACCTGTACCACAGGGAAATCAAAACCCAGCAAACAGGAAGCACAGTACATTCCAGGTTAACAGTGTGTTTAGCAACATTCCGTCTCTAATCACTAATGTGGCTGAAAACCATGTTTATCCACACATTTCTGTGATTTCAGTTCCTAAAACTATCAGTAACTTACATACACAAAAGAGAGAGAGAGAGAGAGAGAGAGAGAGAGAGAGAGAGAGAGAGAGAGAGAGAGAGAGAGAGAGAGAGAGAGAGAGAGAGAGAGAGAGAGATTGGGTAACTAAAGGGGGGTTGGGTAACAAAATTGACCAGCTGCACTAAGTTTCATACATTTTATTAAAATGGTAACTCAAGAGTCAGAACATTACAACATTAATAAACATCTCAGCTATCAGCTGAACAACAAACAGGTTAACCACCAAATCTTTCCAATACAGAGAACAAAACTTATAACCATAAAAATATACACATGAGGTCAGGCACAATACTGAGCAAAAAGTACAAAATGAATGGTAGGCACTTTCTGGATTTTTTTTGCAAAGAACTGTTTTCTTCTGGTTGTTAATGTTGTTGTATTGTGATTAAAGAGAGAATAAAGAATTAATATCATTTTACAGATTATTTTTTCTGTTGATGGTTATTTTGTTTTTGATTATTTTCTATTGAAAATACAACTTAAAATGGCCACTGAAACCTGACAAAAATGAGTGGTCTTGTTTGAGAAAGCACAATGGTAAGTGAAGCAGTTTGTAGTGTCATGTTTGTATTTATTTTGGTCAAACTAAGTGTATTTAACAATTAGATATGCTCATTTTCTTTCTTTACCGTAAAATGTGTCGTTAGCGTGGACGAAAAAATTGCATTCTGTAAGTAATGCTTCGTGTCTCACTTCACACGCTGATCTAAGTCCATACCATCATCATATCTTTCACATGCAACTCGATATTTCCACTGATAATTGAAAGTTACTGAATAAAATGACACAATCTAGCACAAATAAAAGCAATCAAAAGACCTAGCGTTGTGAAAGAATGTGTGAAAGGCAATATCCGACGTTTTGCGTCACTGCGTTACTTACGTTTTTGCACTTCCAAAATCTAACGCGAAGTCGACACAGGCACACGAACGAATGTCAATCGACTCAATGCACTGCGGAAATTTCCACAGATTAAGAATAAATGGCCTTCACCTTTCCCACAATGCATTGAGAGGAGGTATTTTGACCTGGAAGTTGTTCGTGTCTTTGGCGTTTCGCGCAAACTTACGACATCTCAAGAGTTTTTCAGACAGACGAACTTCAAGAATAATCGATCCCTAATTGATTTTGCTGTATTCAGTTGAGTTACCCAACAGGCAACTACTTTTGTTCATGTTTTATGCAAAATCACCAGCATTTGTTTAAATTGATGATGTTGGTAATGTTGGACACAACAATTCTGGTGTCAAAAATAACTTACGTAATAATTTTCAGACTTTGCCTGTAACTGTGAATATTTGCCATTGTTGCAATGAATCGAATGAGTGAGATCATTTCAAACTGTATCAGGAACCTCTTACACACCAGACTAGATTTCAAGAGTACTAGAATTCAAGCATAACAGACTTCACAATTTTGGTGTCTTCATAACTTACGCTTGGTGTCTTCATAACTTACGCTACATCTGATTCACTTGCCATATTATTTTCAGGCCTTCACTTTTGTTTTCAGTTGTGTTGCATGGTCTACCAGAAAGGTGATCAATTAAATCAGCAGCATTACAATGCTGCCTAATCTTGTTCTTGTAAAAAAGTGATGGACTTGCCAAATGATGTAAGTAATGGTGTCTTCACAACAACTATTTCTTGCTCAATTGATTTACACAAAATGTAGGTGCTGTCTGGCTGGATTTTATGGATAAAATGTAACTCAAACACTAGACAAAATCAAAGATTCCAAAAGTTTTAACTTGATAGAAATATCTTGCAGTTGGTGTCCACCAAATACTTACATCATTGTCCATGCATACCTATGATTGACGATCAATAAAGGAAAGAGACATGAAGGCAATTATGTTTTGACTTTTATTTCCGGTAAAGCTGTGTTTTAGCTCCCATTACAATCATAGACTTTTCCATCTGAGCATTTTTTATTTTTGATGCTCATGTCAGAATTTCATTGCTCAGTATTGTGCCTGTCCTCATGTGCATCTCACACAAAAGAAGCTGTTTAATGTAAATGCGCAAAGTAGTCATATTTTTCCAAGAACTTGCTCTAAAAATCATGTTTATACCAACTTTCTTGTGAAGGTAGTTCCTAGTATTTTAATTTCACATAAAACTTAAGATATGAGAGAATCTTGTGAATCACAGGCATGCAAATAACACACTCACGTCCTGAAACAGAAAATAGTTGAAAAAACAAAACAACAACGTTGGTCCTTTATCAGGGAGCAACAAGACATTGTATCCACTTAGAGTTTATGCATGCCTGAGGACGTTGTCCATGCACACTGATGATTGGCTGATTCGGGTGTCAATCAAAACGACCAAGTGGCCTGGAGCCCGCTGCCTAACATTCACTGCTCATCTCACGCACTTGATCAACAAGAAATGACATCAACACTTGATCAATAAGAAATGACATCAACACTTGATCAACATGAAATGACATCAACACTTGATCAACATGAAATGACATCAACACTTGATCAACACGAAATGACATCAACAACATCTTCTTCCTATTGGCACACTCTATAAATACACAAAATAATACATGAAGCATTTTGTCACAATTAAATACAACAGGTATTTTTATGCAAACTTAAAATCAATCTGGTTACAAACAAAAAGAGTCGGACACAGACAGGAAATGTGTAAATGGCATGAACAAGACAGCTTTTGTGCAGTATTTGCCATGCAACCATTCCAGATGTAAAAAAACCAAAACCATACACAAATGCAGTGTATGCTTACGCTCTTTGAATGCCAACATGCTTTACTGCACCCACTTTTCTTGTAGTGACAGTGACACAGTGGAAAAGTTGTCATCAACCCACGGCATTGTCTGATCCACACAAGCTTCATATTGATTGATTGATTCTGAACAGTACATCAGTACATTTAGTGACAAAGAATGCACCCAGCAAATTTGAATCTCACTAACATCACTCATGCATGGTGAAGTGTTCTAAGCATTTTTTCCAGAAGCACTTCATATCTACCCATCTCTCTAAGGAGGGGAAACATCTTTTATTTGTATGGGTGGTGTAGGTTGCTGTGTGGAAACATCTTCCATTTGTATGGGTGGTGTAGGTTGCTGTGGGGAAATATCCTCCATTTCCATGGGTGGTCTAGGTTGCTGTATCTCCATTCCATGTTTCCTCATATGAACGTTGAGACTGCTCTTCTGGGCAAAGGCTGCCACACAGACGGTGCACTTGTACGGTTTGACGCCTGTGTGTATCCGTTCATGGACGCTCAGGTTATACTCATTGGAAAACTTCTGACCACACTGGCCGCAGGTAAAGGTTGGCCGGTTAACGTCGTGTATTTTCATATGATGATTGAGCCTGCACTTGGGAAAGATGAGTTTGTGGCACACAGGGCAGGGGTACTTTCTGGGTGTAAGGTGCTTCGCCTCCTTGTGCATGTAGAGGCCTGTTGACGTTACGTAATCCTTGCCGCAGATCTCACAGATGTACTTTCTGCGCACGGCCTGGTGTGTGCGCCTGTGGATCTCCAGGTTTTTGACGATTTTGAAGGTTGCGCTGCACACATCACAGGTGTACTTCCTCTCGTCTCCAGCATGCACCGTCTGATAGTGGTAGGACAGGGAGCCCCGTTGGGTGTAACTCTTCCCGCAAATGGTGCACAGGTGTGCCTCCTCCTGCACGCACAGCAGGGACTGGCCCACCGTCTCGTTCAGCTTGACCCCCTCTGGACACACGCTCACACAGGTAAGGCAGCCATCAGGTGAGAGACGCAGGTGGTGGGAGGTGGAGGTGCGGGATTTGAAGACGTGTGAACATGCCACACACCGGTAACGGCTCACCTCCAACCCTGTGTCATAAACCTGCAACACACACACAGCTCTTCTTAGTTTCCTCACCTAACACACACAACTCTCCTTATTAGTTTCTTAAAAAAAAGCATCCATACCAAACTGCAACCCACACACACACACACTGGAACCCACACAGTGGAGCGCACAGACACACACACACCTTAGTTTCCTTTGAAAAATGTGCATGAATAAAGTAATAGCCTGATGTGAGTCAGGTCAAAGAGAAACAAAGGAACAAAGTTAAGTGTATTAACTATCACTAGACCCTGTTCTTATGATAAAGATGAGCGAAATAACAACTTACCAACTTTGTCTTGGCCACAGCATCCTTGACATGGATTGGGTACAGCTTGCCTGAAAGTGACAATATGCTCTTCACTTCTTTCATTCAAAAAAACAGGCATGAGAACAGGACACATTTCATTCAAAACAACAGGCATGAGAACAGTTAACAGGACACATTTCATTCAAAACAACAGGCATGAGAACAGGACACATTTCATTCAAAACAACAGGCATGAGAACAGTTAACAGGACACATTTTTATCAATAACAATAGGCATGATCTGAGAATATTCATAAGTACACATTTCTATCAATCAAAACAATGTCTTCACTTTATCCACGGAAGATAACAGGCTATAGAACAGTTAACACTAGTCAATCAGTTCTGCCCATCAAAACACTGTCTTCAATTCATGCATTCAAACAGTTAACAATTTAACAGTAATGGGTCCATTCTGAGGGTACCTTCGTTTTAATGATTGACACATGACCCCCGTCATTGTAAAAGAAATCCTCAATCCACAACGTGCAAAACAGTTAGCAAGCGTCGTTCACAACTTGGAAAGCGTGAAAAAAAATGGCACAGGCTAAAAACTTTTGGGTTGAGGTACAAAAAAAGTGCTGGTAATTTTCCAGGCCAAGTATAGAGAGAGTGTAAAACTGAGAAGGAAACTCAATCCACGGTCCATGAGCTTACCATCCATATCTCCAAATTTGTGGACCCTGCGCACATGGGAGAGGTAGTTTTTGATGTTGGATTGGATGCAAGGACAGACTGGACACCAGTAGACAACTCTGGTAATCTCTTCTGCCATCTCCCTGTAGCTTCCCTCCCCTTTCGCCTCACCTGCAAACAACACACACCTTGTTAGCATCAAAGCATTAACAGAATAGGAGCTGTGAAAGTCTTCATAACACCTTCAAGACAGAACATTCTGCCTGCCATTATCACTGTTTGTGCAGATTCAGTGTCAACAATAAACATTACAGCTATCCATGACGAAACAGACAAATCATCCACACAGTTCCTATTGAGAGAAATTTGAAGAGTTTTAACCGTAAGCAGAAATGTAGTGTGTTGCTTGGGGACTATCACATGTACTTTTAAGTACAGTAACATAGTTGGACGAAGATGAAATTAGAAGTAATGACACTTTAAAAGGAACGCCTCTCATATACACTACCCGTCATATAAATATAAGCCAGATGCATTTCAGAGCAGATCTTTCTGGTCTTCTTCTCTTCTTTCTTGATGTGGACTGGGTTCATCAGAACGTCTGTAGTCCAGCGGCGGAGTACTGGGTGATTGGTTACTGGTGGTGGGTGACCCAATAACTCCGAGAAGATGGTTAAAAGTATAAAACTATTGGTGAGGCCGTTTTAATGTAAAACCAGTTATAAATGTGACTCACTAAAAAGATCATTCGTTGCCCACCTTGTTCAGAAAACAGATTGAGTTTACATGAGGTAGTGTCTATTCAGTGGAACCTACAATACAGACTATTCGCAAAATCAAGGTTCCCTCGTTAAAATTGACAAAAAATCAGAACTGCTAAAATGAAACCTGTTCGGCATGTTGGTCTAACAATGACATTATGGCAAGCTGAATGATGTAGGTGTCATTCCTCTGAGAAGCCGTAAAAGGTAACGAGACAAAAAAAAACACGTTACATTTCAGTAACTCCTCTACGCATCCCCTTTCTTTCTTTATTTGGTGTTTAACGTCGTTTTCAACCACGAAGGTTATATCGCGACGGGGAAAGGGGGGGAGATGGGATAGAGCCACTTGTTAATTGTTTCTTGTTCACAAAAGCACTAATCAAACAAGAAGAGCAAACGCTCGATCGAGTCACTTTCGCAGTTCTGAATATTATATGAGGCATCAGATGGACAGGAAGAAATTGCTATTCACAACACAATGAGTCACGTTCACATAAAATTTGAGCCCGGTCACTTTTATAGTTTCCGAGAAAAGCCCAACGTTAAGTTGTGTGTTGCCGAACAGAAAAGGCTAGTTATCTCCCTTGTTTTTCTGATAACGTTTGTAAAAGGCTACAGATGTAAATACTTTGATGTAAAGAATAATCCTACAAAGTTTCAATCACATCCGATGAACTTTGTCAAAGATATAAAATGTCTAATTTTTCCTTTGACGCTGACCTGTGACCTTGAAAAAGGTCAAAGGTCAACGAAACCATCGTTAAAGTGTAGAGGTCATTGGAGGTCACGACTAAACAAAATATGAGCCCGATCGCTTTGATAGTTTCCGAGATACTTTGTCAAAGATATAAAATGTCTAATTTTTCCTTTGACGCTGACCTGTGACCTTGAAAAAGGTCAAAGGTCAACGAAACCATCGTTAAAGTGTAGAGGTCATTGGAGGTCACGACTAAACAAAATATGAGCCCGATCGCTTTGATAGTTTCCGAGAAAAGTCCAACGTTAAGGTGGTGTCTACGGACGGCCGGACAGACTAACACTGACCGATTACATAGTCACTTTTTCTCAAGTGACTCAAAAATTGCTCCAGGGGCACGCATCCCCTTCAAACTTTCGGTAATTTATGCTAACACATGTCGTAAAGTACATACAGAATTTTAAGTAATTGGAGACATTAGATCTGCTGTTATTTGATATACCAAAAAGAGTTTTTAATCTAACGGTGGGTCTTTGCTGACTAAACGGAAAGAAAAAAAAATTGTCTTCAAAAACAAAAACTGATGCGCCATATACTCAAATTTCATGTACATATTTTATCAGACATGGGTGGTATGAGGATTTCAACACAAAAACTAATCTTTAAGAATTTGACTCATTCAGAGCGCTTAGCGCAAATATCAGTCTACACCTAGCAATTTAAGCTCTCTGCTGGCATGCTAACTGATCATGGCTCTTGAAAGCGCATTTTCCAAGAATTTTAGAGCATGTTTAAACAAGTGCGCTGTAAACAGCCATTTAAAGCTTTTATTTTTCATAATCCCTGCAAAGTATAAATCTTTTCTGTTCAGTCGGACGGAGTACATCTTTATTTTTAAAATTACTTCTGGAATGTTGCATAACAGCAGAACTAATAACTCAAATGACTTAAAGGCACAATCATCCTCCCATAAACCATCACCGACACTGTCACAGTGTCAGGCTTTTATACACAGTACAAACACCCTTTCATTTAAACACTCATTGCTTGAGTAATGAACTCCGTAAAGAGCGAGCAATTTTCAAAGAATTTATTTTTGCGTGGTTTATCTTACCCATGAACCGTTTCCGGGCTTTCCTTTTTTCAAACATTCAAAACTTTGAATTGTACTGATCTTGTCTTGATGACAAAAAATTTCTTTTATGATTTAAGAATGTTTGTGTAACAAGCTGTCAATTTATCATTTAGATTTTAAAAGTTAGGTCTAGCGCCAAAACGAGTCGCCTGATTGTCCGTTTGGATAGTCCACAAAAATAAATTCTTTGAAAATGTCTCACTCTCGACAGAAAGCAGCCAGGATGTTCCTGTTTGGTGAGCGTTCAAATGGAAGAATGCTTGCACTGTTTGTAGAGGCTCGGGGTGCTCAGTGATGCTTTACGGGAGGCTTGCTGTGCCTGTAATGCTTGCACTGTATGTAGAGGCTCGGGGTGCTCAGTGATGCTTTACGGGAGGCTTGCTGTGCCTGTAATGCTTGCACTGTATGTAGAGGCTCGGGGAGCTCAGTGATGGTTTACGGGAGGCTTGCTGTGCCTGTAATGCTTGCACTGTATGTAGAGGCTCGGGGTGCTCAGTGATGCTTTACGGGAGGCTTGCTGTGCCTGTAATGCTTGCACTGTATGTAGAGGCTCGGGGTGCTCAGTGATGCTTTACGGGAGGCTAACTGTGCCTGTAATGCTTGCACTGTATGTAGAGGCTCGGGGTGCTCAGTGATGCTTTACGGGAGGCTCGCTGTGCCTGTAATGCTTGCACTGTGTGTAGAAGCTCGGGGTGCTCAGTGATGGTTTACGGGAGGCTTGCTGTGCCTGTAATGCTTGCACTGTATGTAGAGGCTCGGGGTGCTCAGTGATGGTTTACGGGAGGCTTGCTGTGCCTGTAATGCTTGCACTGTATGTAGAGGCTCGGGGTGCTCAGTGATGCTTTACGGGAGGCTTGCTGTGCCTGTAATGCTGGCACTGTATGTAGAGGCTCGGGGAGCTCAGTGATGGTTTACGGGAGGTTTACTGTGCCTGTAATGCTTGCACTGTATGTAGAAGCTCGGGGTGCTCAGTGATGGTTTACGGGAGGCTTGCTGTGCCTGTAATGCTTGCACTGTATGTAGAGGCTCGGGGTGCTCAGTGATGCTTTACGGGAGGCTTACTGTGCCTGTAATGCTTGCACTGTATGTAGAGGCTCGGGGAGCTCAGTGATGGTTTACGGGAGGCTAACTGTGCCTGTAATGCTTGCACTGTATGTAGAGGCTCGGGGAGCTCAGTGATGGTTTACGGGAGGTTTGCTGTGCCTGTAATGCTTGCACTGTATGTAGAGGCTCGGGGAGCTCAGTGATGGTTTACGGGAGGCTAACTGTGCCTGTAATGCTTGCACTGTATGTAGAGGCTCGGGGTGCTCAGTGATGCTTTACGGGAGGCTAACTGTGCCTGTAATGCTTGCACTGTATGTAGAGGCTCGGGGTGCTCAGTGATGCTTTACGGGAGGCTAACTGTGCCTGTAATGCTTGCACTGTATGTAGAGGCTCGGGGTGCTCAGTGATGCTTTACGGGAGGCTTGCTGTGCCTGTAATGCTTGCACTGTATGTAGAGGCTCGGGGAGCTCAGTGATGCTTTACGGGAGGCTTGCTGTGCCTGTAATGCTTGCACTGTATGTAGAGGCTCGGGGAGCTCAGTGATGCTTTACGGGAGGCTTACTGTGCCTGTAATGCTTGCACTGTGTGTAGAGGCTCGGGGTGCTCAGTGATGCTTTACGGGAGGCTAACTGTGCCTGTAATGCTTGCACTGTATGTAGAGGCTCGGGGTGCTCAGTGATGCTTTACGGGAGGCTAACTGTGCCTGTAATGCTTGCACTGTATGTAGAGGCGCGGGGTGCTCAGTGATGGTTTACGGGAGGCTTGCTGTGCCTTTAAGATTCCTTTGGTAGTTTACGACATGTGTTAGCACAAATCACTGAAAGCTTGAAGGCAATGCGTTAAAGAGTTACTAAAATGTACTTTTTGGGGGGTCTCATTACCCACTAAAACGGCTTCAAAAACTGCCTTTTATGCCTTCTGAGAGGAATGACACCTAAATTGCTCAGCATGTCATAGTGTCCATGTTAGACAAGATAAGTGAACAAAACTGACTGTTCTGGATGCAGATTTGAATGTTCTGTCTAATGACATGCAGAAGATGTTTCGCTTCAGTTCTGATTTGTTGTCGATTTTAAGGCGGGAACCTTGATTCTGCTAATTTGATTTTGGGGGGTGTCTGTGTTGTAGGTTCCACTGTATAGACACTGCCTCATGGAAACTCGATTTGTTTTCCGAATAAGGTAGGGGAATGAATGGCCTTTTCAGTCATATAATTGGTTTTACGACAAAACTGTCTCATCAGAAAAAACTGCTCTCAAACTCGTCAAGCCTACTTTTTTTATGACGGTAGTGTAGAACACACTGTAAGTTAAACTTTATTGGCGTTAACCAGTTTTATCGGCTGAAATAAGAAAATAGAAAAAAATGGCTACTGGTTGATTTTTAGAACTACCTGTTTTTTTTGCTGGTAAAACAACAAGACCAGTAACTGAGTTGAACTATTAATGGTTCCAAAGACCAGTCTACCGTTTTTTTCTGGACAGTTTGCATCATAAAAGTTTGTGTACCAGTTTGAAAAAAATAAACGCCATGACTGTAAAAAGTGTAAGCCAAAGTCTCCTCTTTGCCGTGTTTATCACAAAAGGAAAGCATACAGTGATACACTCACAGGTCAACCATGACACTTTAAAGACTTTCAACATAACAGCATCATCATTTGATTCAATCTACACCTATCCCATGTTGTCCTTTTTTAAACATTCACCGTGCTTTCTGGGTCGTCCATGACCCACAGCCTAACAAAAGTGTCTATCTCATTGGGTGTTTTTGATTGAGATTTTATGTCATCCTCAAACACCGAAGAACCTTCTCATCAGCCATTTTTTGAAGAATTTTCTTTGTAAACAACCCATGACGTATTTGGAAATACACAGTCCGGATGTTGTGGGTCATTGACGACCCATATATCATTTTATTTTGTCATCATTTTCACGAGTTTTCATTCACAAACACCTGGGAAATAAATCTCATGTTCCCCATGCAATAAACCGAGGTGGTGAATGGGTTTGAGCTTTCAAGTGAAACGTGGATTGTCAAAGTAAAAGCCAATCAGGCTGATTGTTTGATGTGTGGAACCATCGCGGCTTTGGATTGTGTTTCCGAGGACAACCATTGTAAGCATTCACTCTCAAAGACCCAATCAATGTTGATAATTACCGCGGCGACTCATGGTCAATTTCCAACTTATCTCTGTAATCGCAAAATCCACAACGAAAAGTCATAAACACTTAAAAAGAAAAGAAATATGCTCAACACTTACTGAACTCACACGTATGATCGCAGCTCTGTACATTTTCAGACTGGAAGAAAAGCGTCAACAAGCTACGTTTGACGTCACATACAAGGTTGACGTGTTATCTCGAGCTACTGTGACGATGCTTTGTGGCCCGGAGTTGGATTCTAAAAATTCGTCTCCCTGTGGGTTATTGTGCATTTTGTTGCACAACCAAAATGATGACAAAAACGATGTTTGGTGGCTTGTCGTCAGACCAGCATTTTGTTGTTGGTCCTCGGGGAGCATATCGCCTTTTGTCTCATATTTATCAACCGCGGCCTTCGGCCTTGGTCGATAAAGATGAAACAAAAGACGATATGGTCCTCTGGGACCAACAAAAAAGCTGGTCTGTCAACAAGCCACCAAACATCTTATAATGTTTATCCCTATTCGGATGGCGTGGGTCGTGAACCACCCATATATCGCGACGGGGAAAGGGGGAAGATGGGATAGAGCCACTTGTCAATTGTTTCTTGTTCACAAAAGCACTAATCAAAAATTTGCTCCAGGGGTTGGCAACGTAGTACAATATATTAACCTTACTGGGAGAATGCAAGTTTCCAGTACAACTTACATACTGCTTGACTAAAATCTTTACAAAAATTGACTATATTCTATACAAGAAACACTTCCCCCTAACCCGCGGGGGGTACTCGCTACACAATTATTCACAGTTAAACATATGATAGCTGCACCGCAAGCAACAAAACAAGAAGGAATAATACCCTGTATGATTACTTACCATATTTTCTTTCATCACAATTGCCCCCTATCCTCCTTCAGGCCTTGTTTCTTTATTTGGTGTTAAACGTCGTTTTGAACCGTTCAAGGTTATATCGCGACAGGTTCAGGCCTTGTGCGACCAAGTCATTGTGGTGATCAAAGCTTGACATACTGACTGTCATCTTACAGTTTCATCGTTCCATTTCAGGCCTTGTGTGACCAAGTCATTGTGGTGATCAAAGCTTGACGTACCGACTGTTATCTTACAGTTTCACCGTTCCACTTCAGGCCTTGTGCGACCATTGTGGTGATCAAAGCTTGACATACTGACTGTCATCTTACAGTTTCATCGTTCCACTTCAGGCCTTGTGTGACCAAGTCATTATGGTGATCAAAGCTTGACGTACCGACTGTTATCTTACAGTTTCATCGTTCCATTTCAGGCCTTGTGCGACCATTGTGGTGATCAAAGCTTGACGTACCGACTGTTATCTTACAGTTTCACCGTTCCACTTCAGGCCTTGTGTGACCAAGTCATTGTGGTGATCAAAGCTTGACATACTGACTGTCATCTTACAGTTTCACCGTTCCACTTCAGGCCTTGTGCGACCATTGTGGTGATCAAAGCTTGACGTACCGACTGTTATCTTACAGTTTCATCGTTCCACTTCAGGCCTTGTGCGACCATTGTGGTGATCAAAGCTTGACATACTGACTGTCATCTTACAGTTTCATCGTTCCACTTCAGGTGCGTAGTTAGCAATCTCCTATTTTTTTAAAGTTCTTTAAACATCAGGACTCCCATAGTCCTGTCATTCCATCACTGATAGTGATTATCTCCATGCAGGTGATTATGATCACTAACATTGTTCCTATGTGCGCTGCTTTCTCCTATATTTCCACTGTGGCAGCTTTTCCTGTCTGTGTGTTTCGTGTTCATAATGGCATAAGTTTGTGCAATCTTCATTCTTCACAGTGCTGGAACCATCAGGACTTCCATAATCCTGTCATAACATGACCGACAATATCCCCACAGGTGTGTGCAACACTTTCTCCCGTATTTACAGTATGGCAGCTTTCATGTCTGCACCCTGTCCAAACTTATGGCAGCTCTAGTAACTGCAAAGCCGCCATTTGTGAAACAGACTGTACACTATATTTTTCACTCAGTGTCTTATGGAGTGCACAAAATGCGTCTTTACAAAGTGTCAAGATAATTGCACTTTATTCATGGTGTGATAGTTAGGCAGGGGTCAACTTTATGAGGAGACTCCAACACGGTATCCATGTCTCACCCCTGTGTCACTGCTGTGTCAGGCACGAGCCCTTGTTCATTGTGCCAGATTACACCTACAGCCACACACCTGAGTCATGCAACTCTTGTTCTAGAGGGGAAAAAAACACCCAGAAGTATCCTCCATATCTACTGTATCAGGCTGCTGTTTTTCTCTCTCATGTCAATTGCCATCGTCAACATTGACATTAATTCGTTATGGAGGAGAGAGTATGCAAGGTGTCTTTACAGTGTATCAGGGTAGTTGCCCCTTGTTGTCCAAGCAGTGAAGCTTCCAGGGGTAGAAGCATGGTCCATGTCCATTTTTCTGCGTTGCTGCATTTCAGCTGTGAAATGTCCAGCGCTGTAAGCATCTTCCATGTCCATTTTCCTACGTTGCTGTATGTCAGTTGAGAAACTTCCGGCGGTAGAACTAGATGCATGGTCCATATCGATTTTCCTGCGTTGCTGCATTTCAGCTGTGAAATGTCCAGCGCTGTAAGCATCTTCCATGTCAAATTTCCTGCGATGTTGCATCTCAGCTGTAAATCTTCCGGCAGTGGAAGCATGTTCCATGTCTATTTTCCTGCGTTGCTTCATTTCAGCTGCGAAATTTACAGCGGTGTAAGCATCTTCCATATCTTGTTTCCTGCGTTGCTGCATATCCGGGAAACTTCCAGCAGTAGCAGCATTGTCCATGTCTACTTTCCTGCGTTGCTGCATATCCGGGAAGCTTCCAGCAGTAGCAGCATTGTCCATGTCTACTTTCCTGCGTTGCTGCATATCCGGGAAGCTTCCAGCAGTAGCAGCATTGTCCATGTCTACTTTCCTGCGTTGCAGCATATCCGGGAAGCTTCCAGCAGTAGCAGCATTGTCCATGTCTACTTTCCTGCGTTGCTGTATCTCTGTAAAATTTCCGGCAGTGGAAGCATCGTCCATGTCTACTTTCCTGCGTTGCGGCGTCTCTGTGAAACTTCCGGCAGTGGAAGCTTCATCCATGCTGATCTTCCTGCGTTGCGGCGTCTCTGTAAAACTTGCAGGAGTGGCAGATCCGTCCATGTCCACTTTCCTGGGCTGCTGTATCTCCATGCCGTGCTTCCTGACGTGCACGTTGAGACTGCTCTTCTGGGCGAAGGCGGCGTCACACATGGTGCAGCGGTAGGGCTTGATGCCGAAGTGGATGCGCTCATGGACCGACAGGTTGTAGGACGAGGAGAAGCTCTGCTCACACTTGGTGCAGTAATATCTCTGGCGATTGCTCTCGTGGATCCTCAAGTGGTATTTGAGGAACCTGGGGTAGAACATCTTGTGGCAGACGGGACAGGGGTGTTTCACCAGGCCTTGGTGCGCCATGTCCACGTGCTGCTTCAGGCCCGTCATGCTCATGTAGCCCTTGCCACAGGTGTCGCAGATGTAGAACTTTCGCCGCGGCCCGTGGATTCTGCGCTTGTGTGTGCGCAAGTACTCTGGGTCTGAGAACATGGCTGGGCAAAGGGGGCAAGCGATGTTCTTAGGCTGCACGGTGTGCACGTTCTGGTAGTGGTGCACCAGGGAGCGTGCCGTCGTCACACTCTTGCCACAGATGGTACACAGGTGGGCGCTGTCTGGCGGAGAGAACAATGCCTCCCCCGTCTTCCCCCGGATCTTGACCCCATCTCGACACTTTGTGCGACAGGTCAGTCCCATGGTCTCTGACGACATGCGCAGGTGAGCGGTTATTGCGAGGTGAGAGCTGTACAGACAGCCACAGGCCAGACACCTGTACCTGGTCACCTCCACTCCGTCTTCATGCACCTGTAACCAATCAAACAGCACACGTTTTGTCAACCAGGTGTTTACTTCATTGCGAACGAAAGGAACCAACACATGTCAGTAAAACTTAGCTACACATTGCACAGCTCTGGTGAGTGAGGTACTTATACTTCAATAGGATGGGAAGAACACGTCAGCCAAAGTTAAATATACATTGCATTTGCACATCTCAACTAAACCAGGTTTATATTTTCAATAGGTTGGGAGTAACACGTCAGCCAAAGTTATGCACATTGCACAGCTCAACGAAACCAGGTTTATATCTTCAATAGGTTGGGAGTAACACGTCAGCCAAAGTGAAATACACATTGCACATCTCAACTAAACCAGGTTTATATCTTCAACAGGATGGGAGTAACAGGTCAGCCAAAGCTATGCCATAAAAGTTTGCTTCAGCTTACCTCCGGCTCACTCACTCTCTAGGATGATTGAAGAAATACAAAGAAAAACAAAACACCACAACAATCACTTCAACATGACATTCAATGTAGCACCCAAATTAAAGCATCAATTCCCTGTCATTTCTTTAAAACTTTATATGCCAGTTCAGGCTGCTCACTTGACTAACAGGATCACCTTTCGGATTAAAGACTTCTTTAACAGGGATCGCGTGACCGCCGCTCACATAAGCGTACCCTCAAAATCGAGAAAGGCAAATCAGTTATTTACCCTGAACAAGTTGATTTGTTTAGCTAGCTTGCATATTTTGTGTGCTATGCTATTCCTACTGATACATGTGTCGATCGCAAGAGCGGTCAAAAACGGACTTTTTGCATCTTTTTTAAGAGCCTTTAGTCACATTAGCTGATTCACAAACAAAAGCCCATTTGACCCCAAAAATGTTCAATTAACCATTTTTTTAATTACCCTAAACATGATTCTGATGTGACCTTGAAATTTGAGGAGAAGGATCCGGACTCAGTGCCGAGAGTGCATCAACGGGGAAAAAAAGAGTAAAATTTCTGTTATTCCGTTCAAAGCTCTGACTTCTATAATGTCCGAGAAAACCTCAATGTTGTGTATCTTTTGTTCCCGGGCGCCATCTCCCCGCCCATACAAACACTGCAGAACACTGTGTCACGAATTTATAATTCTATACAACTGCGATGTTACAGATCTATAGTAACAGCCCTTCCGAAACAGCATTACGGCCATAAATATGTACTGTAGTTAACTTCACGTGAAACTTGAGTTTCATGTCCGTGTGTGTGAGCTCCTTTTTACCTGCGCTATGTCCAGGGTCTAGCTAGTCAGTCTGCTTGTTGTACCTGTTGGGGTTACATCGTTGGATGTATGATACACAGACTCGATTAGAATAGACCCTTGGACCGAGGACCTTGGTGAGCGAACTGTTTTATTATCAAATGTGTAGGTAATTATTTAGTGTATGTCATCGTTTATAAACCGCTTTACATTTCTGTAACTGTTTATTATTGTTCGGTCACTTAGAAGATGTTCTAGGTTTTGTTGTTTTTATACTTGTCACCGGCAGTATATTTACGTATGGATCCGTGTAAAGACTGAAAATAGATTATCGATTGAGGTATTCATATTGTATTTGTGAGGTCATAGCCTTTTTAGTCTACTAATTTTGTTTCAGGGTCTGGAGGAGATGATGCAGGCAGCCGGAGGGCTTTGCCGCCACTACGCGGGAGACCGGTGATAGCCTGTGGACCGACCGCCCGGTGGTGTATACTTGTTCTGTCAAGTCTTTAATCATTCTTCCTCTACATAGTTTTCTTCGGCAGAGTAGCGGTAGGTGTTGTGCCGCGTGAGGCATACTTGTGACTGGACTTTATATTTGTTATTATGGTGTAATTGTCATTGACAATTGAAAGACGATTTTTTCAAGTTTCGAGGAATTTCTGGACATCATCTTTGGACTACTGTATTTGTTTGTCATGTGCGCCTCGTTGAGGAATTACTAGTCAATGTGGATTGTTATGTTTATGAATATTTGATATGTTGATATTGTGGTTGATTGTGTGTGTTCCTGTGATTTGTACCGTAGTTGTTAATTAATATACTTATTGTTATTTGGTCAAGGCCATGGAGGTGGCTCGAGTGCAGAAATCACCAGCTGACAATTTTTGACTGCCAATCTAAGGTTGAAGATAAAGAATTAATGAAATCAAACTGTTGTCACTTGTTCTTATATAATCAAAGCTTCGTGTGATGACATAAAGTGAGTTAAACTTGCTTTCTGTCATTAAAAAACAATTTTCTTTAATGAAAAATCGACGATCGTGGTGGAAGAAAAACGTGACAGACATACCTGTGTGTCACTTCAGACGGCATTTTTCACCATAAAAAGATCGAATCAAGAGTCAATTTATTGATTTCCAATTCTTAAAACGTTATCAATTCCTATTGACGTTACATGGGTGTCAAATATTTGTTCGTTTCTTGTTTATATAGAGCGTCATCAATCGTGCTCAAACGCAATGCATGGTGTCGTGTTTGGGTGATAGCGATCGATGTTAACTTGAAAGAAATATCCGCATCCAACACACATGATTAACCTCTAATCTGAAAGATTTTATGTTTTAGTTCTTGGATTAATCAGCAAACGAACATTTTAAACTCTGATGCAGCAAGAAATTTACATTGATTTTGCGGAAGCGATATGGTGTCAACAAACCGTTGCGTTTGAACATGAAAAAAGAACAATTAATGTGTATTTTTCACTCCATGTTTTGGAGATTAATCCGGCATGGAAGTGAAAACCACTCCAATTTAGAATATTGCGCCATTTGAAGACAAAGCGCGCGATGGACGCCGAGGATAGGCAGAAAACTAAGGTTTTTATTTTGGCGTCATTTGTTGCATTTTTGCAAATCCAGCGAAATTATAGATAGAATATGAAGTAATGACCACATTAGGCTTTCGAGTGCTGAGTTCTGTTTCTCTGATAAAACTAGAGATCCTGTCTGAATAGTTGTGCTTTCATCAACACTTTTCTACGTTCCTACATTTGTCAATTTTTGATTTGTCATGTGCATTCATGCCGATCATGTGGTGTCACCGTTGCGTTTTTGGTTTGATAGAGCTAAGTACGTTTTCAACCACCAATGATGCATCCCTTCATGACATCACTTCGTGAAGTGCGCCTAAAAGTCATTTACTGCGATTTACAATATACGTGGTTGATGATTACTGTTATTGGTTTTTATGTGTTTGGTTGGTCTCTTCCTTGGTAGTGCAATAGCATTAATTATGGATTGTTGTTATTATCATTTACATAAAAACTTATCTGTTAATCCAAACAATGATATAATTACTGTGATGTTCTTAACTACACTTTAACATGGAATGTATGTATGTATGTATGTATGTATGTATGTATGAAGGTATGTATGTAGGTATGTATGTAGGTATGTATGTAGGCATGTATGCATGTGTATTGGTGTGTCGGTGTGTCAGGTGTGCAAGAAAAAAGGGTATTTTTATATCATGGGTTTTATGAATGTTCTTCTTTTATTCTCTTATAGTTATTAATTAATGACCTATATGTGCTGATGACTAAATTAATTTCCTTTGTTGGATCAATAAAATGTTATGAGTTATGAGTTATGAGTTATGAGTTATTATGGGATGCGGGAGATCAAACGTAACTTTACACCAAGTCCGAGGTCGTCAGCGTTATGTTTAAACTCGTTCAACTAAATGTCTTCAAACATACACTAATTTTTGTGGCAGATTGAATACTAGGAATTAACATCATCATTGGGTCTGAACTTGTAGACCCTTATTGTGTCTGATCGCCGAGTGCTAGTTTTATGTCCAAACATAACTTGACGTTATGCACAGTCGATCTCTGCTGCCACGGCTGGTGTAATGTTAGGTTTGGGCACTCGGTTTTTTTACTTTTTTTATTTTTGGTAAGAAAAATAGATGTAGAATTTAATATTGATATTATCTGTTTCAATGCAGCCCAGCACAACAAAAATATAATCTGTAGGAAAAATGCATTATACAATTTCACCATAATCTGTTTGAACATTAACTTGACGCCGGTTCTGCCAGTTCTGAGACACCCCTTGGTGTAATGTTAAGTTTGGATAGGTTATTTTTGTTATTCTAGATCATCAAAATCTTTTTGCATGTCCGGACCAAGCATGCATAGGGTTTTTTTCTTCTTCTAGTTAGTGTTTTGTTTTTTGGTTTTTTTTTGTACTTGTGGTTGGGAATTCATGTCCAACATAACATGACACCAACGCATGAATGTCAGGGTATGTCATGTTATGTTTGGGCAACATTTTGTGACTTTTTCCGTTTTTATAGTTTCTTAGTCTATTTTCATCTAGCTTTCCTTTTTATCTAGCATTTTGTACAGGTAAATGTAGACTATACATTTTTTTCCTTTTAATTGGTTTGAACATGGTCTTAAGTTATGTTTGGGCATTTTTTCATGGCACAAAAACTTTTTCTAAGGTTGCCCCTCACCAATTCAGTGAACTTAACTCTGTAGCAGCCTTATATGTGCACACAATGGCATCTGAATTGGATGGCTTACTTACACCCATAGTTCCAGAGGATGTAGTTTTATCTTTAGTCACGGTGTCATGTTATGTTTCATGGCGTCATGTTATGCTCAAACAGCAAATTTTCTGTGCAAACATAAAAGATTAAGTTTACACATCAGATTATTTGGTGGCTAATAATTACCTACCATCACTGCATGTAGATAGCTGTCCTCCTGTTCTTTTATTATGTTTGGTTTTGCCACTTTAGCCTGATAAAGACTGTGTCACGGCGTCATGTTATGTTTCATGGCGTCAAGTTATGTTTAAGTGTTTTAATTTCAGAATAACTTTTTCTAAGGTTGTGACTTGGCTATGCAGTTAACTGTGCAATGTAGCTACCAACGCTATGCACACAATGGCTTCTGAATTTGATATTTTATTTGCATCTATAGCTCCAGATGATGTAAGTTTATCTTTTGTCACGGCGTCATGTTATGTTCAAGCATGGCTACTTTTTCTTTTTTCCCCTCTCATTTAAAGACAAGGTAACGCATCAACTTTTTTTTTTTTTTTTTTTTTGCCAAAGGAAATAATGTATGTAACAATGTGTTATTATTATTTAATGCCAAAATGATTGATTTAGGCGTGTTCTTGGTTTAATTTTTGGCATTTTCGGGTATTACGCAGCATCCAGTGAAGGATGGCTCTATTATTGATTTAATTTGATGACTATAATTAGTATTTTCATTACGATATTTTGGAGACACACAAACATTATCTATGTTTTCTGTTTTGGACTTAGTATTGATGGTATTTTGTCTTTGAACTCCATGCTGCATTTTGACTTAGTGTTTTGGTGTCATGTTATGTTTAAGCAATTTCAAGCTCAGGTATTTGACCCAATTAGAGATTCTTACCTGCTTATCTTGTTTGTATTGATGGATGTGTGGCCTAGCAATAAAGAAACACCACCAACATTTCTTTTTGTTTGTTCTTGGATCATTAAATTGTCTGAATCTGAAATTGTGATGGCGTCATGTTATGTTTGAACATTGATATTATTTTTGTAAATACATCTAAACGATGGCTCAAGTATGGAAAACATTTTTCTTAGAAGTTTAGCATGACCATACCTAGTAAATTGTCAGGAAATTGTCAGCTTGTAATAACATTGAAATTTGTTCTTGCATGTCACACTCATTGGTGTCACCTCCATGGCCTTGACCATTTATTTCTGTGTTTGGATTGCGATTTCTGTATGAGAGGGAATGAACATGCGTGAGACAGATCGGAGTTAAATGTGTGTATGCTACAGGAATCGAAATTCATGACACACTGTTACTCACTCCGGAGAGTCAAAATCGCACGTCATGAAAATTGACCTAGCAGGGGTGTAGCCACGAGGGGCAGGTAAGGGCATGGGCTGTATACTAACATCAACCAACACCTTCTAATCTAAAACTCTTTTGAAAAGAAACCACGTACCAGTTTCCTTTTTGCCACAGCATCCTTCAGTTGAAGAGAGTACAACTTGCCTGAAAGAGAAAGAAAAACAGACATGAGCCTCAAGATCTTGCATAAACACCCTTTCATTAGTTCTTCCTGAAACTGCATGTCCACGCGCAAAACTTAGTATGACAGAAGTGCGACAGTAACTGGAAAACATGTCTCAACAAAATGTGATGTGAACTTTGTTCTATCAGTGTTGTTCTTAGCAGACCTGTGCACACTCAAAACGCTCATCAGTAGTAAAGAAACCAAATTTCACTACTTTTTAAAATGTTTCAGTAGTAAGCTGTACCGACAGTTCAAGACATAATTCTGCTCACAAAGCACACAAACTTCTTCTTCTTCTTTGGTGACAGAGCTGGTGTCTCCTCTTCACTATCTGAATCTCGCACTCTTTTTTTCTTTTCCATGTTGCCACGCAGACGCTGGACGAACTAAGTCTAAGAACAAAGACTCAATGCTGAGAACACGCGCGCTTCCGGTAAATCGAAAAACGTCTTTTCAGCGCAACGGCCAACTAATTGATCAAAACATCTTAAAACAGAAAAAGTTTTTATTTTGTATTTTTTAGTAAAACATTGGAATTTCGGAATTTTAATTAAAAATCCGTAGCACCGTATTCTGCATATAAAATTCAGAGAAATTACGGAGAAACCGTAGATGTGCATAGGTCTGTCTAAGGCCTGTCTTCAGTCTTGTGACACATTGTTCTGACTCCTGGCCAGTTGTCTTTTCCATCATTTTGACATTCATGAGCTTTTGTGGCTAAAGAACTTTTCACATTTGGACCTATACATATTTTCAGTCCAGATCTAAATGACCTATTGTGTTCTGTCAGGGAACAATACTTCTCTATTACTGTATTAAACCCTGCTGCCTCTCACTCTGTGAAGTGTTAAAAAGGATAAGATTTCCTATCTGTAGTCCTGTGAGGTTACTCTCATAGATTTCATATCTGTAGTCCTGTGAGGTTACTCTCATAGATTTCATATCTGTAGTCCTGTGAGGTTACTCTCATAGATTTCATATCTGTAGTCCTGTGAGGTTACTCTCATAGATTTCATATCTGTAGTCCTGTGAGGTTACTCTCATAGATTTCATATCTGTAGTCTTGTGAGGTTACCCTCATAGATTTGATATCTGTTGTCCTGTGAGGTTACCCTAATAGATTTCATATCTGTAGTCCTGTGAGGTTACCCTCATAGATTTCATATCTGTAGTCCTGTGAGGTTACCCTCATAGATTTCATATCTGTAGTCCTGTGAGGTTACCCTCATAGAAATTGGGGCTGCTTTCTCACTGGGGAAAGCGAGCTGCCATACAGTATACGGCGCTATCCTTTTTTTTCTTCTGCATGCATGTATTCATGTTTTGTAGCCCTGAGACTTCTACTGTGAACGTGGGTTCTTTGTCGTGCCCATGCGTGCACAGAGGGGTGTTAGGCCACCGAGGAGTATGCACAAAGTTGACTCTGGGAAATAAATCCCTTGCCACTCCCCCCCCCCCCCCCCCCCCACTCCAAAATGAATGCTTTTGATGACATATTTGACTTTAACAAAATTAAAGAGGCACTTTGGTGACCTTCATTTTCTTTGTTTTCTCTTTCTTCATTTACTTAAATTTGGGTTAAACGTTTATTGACCCTATCCAGACTATAGGATTGCATTTAGGTTAAACATTTATTGACCCTATCCAGACTATAGGATTGCATTTAGGTTAAACGTTTATTGACCCTATCCAGACTACAGGATTGCATTTAGGCTTGAAAGCTTCAACATTTGGAATTTGTTCATAAAAATTCTGATTAATTTTAAAATTTCAATTACAGATTCAAACATGATTGCATTGTATTGTATATCATTTCATGAATCACAAAATATTGAAGTGTTTTTTTTTTGAAAACGTACCCTGAAAATGAACAATGAAAATGTTGTCATGATCTGTGTGTTGTGTATGCAAAGAGTGATCCTCACCTTGCACGCCCGAGGTGTTGTGGACGTGCGTGACGTGGCTGTTGAGGCTGTAGTGACAGGAGTACACCCGGTAGCAGATGGGACACCAGTACAGCGACCGTCCCAGCTCCTCCGACACGATCTTACACCTCCCCTCCGGCACCTCCTCCTCTGTAACACAACCACAAACACACTGGGTCAAGGCCATTGTAAACACTGGGTCAAGGCCACTGTACACTGAGGGCATCTTTCCTTCACATACACAGACATTCATCAACAAATAGACAATACTATAACAAGCACAATGTTTTGCGGTAGTGTAAAGATGTCAGCGAGAGGATGAAGCTTACTCACATGTATGTTTTCACTGTATTGTAATATGTAACACAGCTCAGTTTCTTTCACTCACTGATACAAGAACTTAATGAATGGCATGTTCACTTGTTTTTTATTTTTTATTATTAATTCTTTTATAGTTTTTGTGACATTGTATAAGCAAAGTCCTTTCTCAAAAAATTGTATAGTCAAAATCTACCCTTTCGGGACATATATTGCATGTTTTGTACAGTTGAGAGGCTTGTTTGTCCCCTGCCCACCCCTCCAATACTGGGCATTTGCTGCTACAATTTCAAGAAGCAACACAGACATGACTGTTGAACAACACAGCACTACCATGCAGACAAAAAACACAGCATGCAATCGAGACAGACACTTGACAAGACAAGCAATGAGCAAGACTCACCGTGTGCCTGTCCAAGGCCATCAGCTCTTCCTCTTCTCACTGTCTATACATGTGCTGGAGCATCAACACATTACATCCTCCAGTCGCTTTCTGTGCTTTCAGTTTACAGTGTGCTGTACATGTGTCCTACATTTTCCTGTCTCATCATGCGGTCTGTTTACACACAATTTAAAGGTTATACACTTCCATTCGTTGATTATAAAGATTCCTGTGTTCATAGCAACTCTGAGCTGGATTGACAATATTCCATATCTTGTGGCATGTCTGTTGCCAAAATTGGCCGACCATAAATGTGTCCACTGGCAGACAGCTCTTTACAGCCTGCAGCTTGGTGGTTCAGTGTGTGAAAGCACTACCATCAAGTTGACATTGACACCACTTGTTGCACATTTTTCCTGCAAAAATACAATTACAAGTCTTGCTCCTCAACACACCGGTCCAACAAGTGCACCATCCTTGTTGACCAAGTGCCCTCTGAACTCCGTCCTCCCCATTTAACGGGACAAAACCAACGGCTTTTTGGGAGGAGTGGGGGGTATCATCACTGTTTCCTTTTCAAGTTCATCAACCTCCCTGGGCTTCTGGATCTCAATTCCATGCTTGCGCATGTGAACGTTAAGACTGTTCTTCTGAGCATAGGCTGCCTCGCAAACGTTACACTTGTACGGCTTTTCTCCAGAGTGGATGCGCTGGTGAACCTTGAGGTTGTAAGGTTTAGTGAACTTGAGCTTGCAGTGGGAGCAAGGGAAGACAGCTTGCTTGTCCTTGCTGTGTGTCTTCATGTGAGCGTTCAGAACGCGCTTAGCACAGCACAGTTTGTTGCAAACAGGACACACAAACTTGTTAGACGTGTGCTTCCTGTCAATGTGGTCAGTCAAGGCAAAATGAGTCCAGTACACATTTCCGCAGATGCCACACATCAACTTTTTTTGGTCCCGGTTGTGTTTTTTCTTGTGGAGTTTAAGCTGTCTGTAACCCAGAAAGGATTTCTGGCACACTTCACAAACATGATTTTTCTCTTTGGATTCCACATGCTTATTAGCCAAGTGGATCACCAAAGCCGCCTTGGTGCTTAAGCTTCTACCACACTTTTCACAGGGAAAAGTTGGTCTGTCCCTGGGACAGAACAAAGCTTTGACAGCACCCTTTCGGATTTTGCTACCTCCAGGTGTAGACGTGCGACAGGTCAAGGTGCCATCAGTTGTGACTCGCAGGTGATCCGTCATAAGATACAGAGTCCTGTGTACTTTGAGACACGTCAGGCACTGGTAGTAGCTAACCTCCGCCCCACTTTCGTACACCTGCACACACACCATTGCAATCACAATCAACACTGGAGCTACGCATGTTTCTTACAACTTCATGTAACAATAAACAGAGTTTACACTTAATTGCAGCACTTATCAAGTTCACTTTATTCATTAACTGAGTGTTAAAACAAATTTAGCACTTATTAAGTTGTTTAACATTGATTTACTATGAACTGTACATTACACTGACAACACTTTGCGGCACTCATTAAGTTTAAGATTTTCATCAACTGTACATTATGCAACCTTACAGCCCCTCTGTTCTGTCCTACATTATAAGTCTCTTTGTGAACATTGTCAAATATTCTCAGCATAAATCTGTCTTAAATCTTATCACAATAATACTACTGCTAACTAAGATTTGAAATCAAATGTAACATAATATTAAACAAGTGGGAAAGTTTTGATTCCGAAGAACATACCAGCTTTTTCTCTGCCATCATCTCTTCCAGGCGAAGAATATAGAACTTTTCTGTAACAGACAGGTGCAACAGTTAAAATTTAAAAAAACAACTCTTAATTGGCTACTTGCATAATTCAAACAATCAAGATACAAAAAAAATATGCATTCAAAATATTTGGGAAACATTTTTAAAGGGGTTTACTTGGTGACATTCAAGAATCTTCCTCAAACTGTGGGTTGCTCCCCCTGGGGTAGTGTGCAGAGCATTAATGTGCAATAGATTTTTTCTATTTTTCTTCCATATGATGATCGACTGAGGCTTTTGTTTCTTCGTTTCTTCAAAGCAAATAACTTTCTTTCTTTATTTGGTGTTTAACGTCGTTTTCAACCACGAAGGTTATATCGCGACGAAAGCAAATAACTGCACTCAGGGGTTTCAGCTACAGATAAAAGAATAAAAAAAACAAAAAGGGTAGGTTGTTGGAACGTTTGTTATAAACAACAAACGTTCCAACAACCTACCTTTCTTGGTTTTTTTATTCTGAATTTTGGAACGTTGGCAGTCTCTTTGTATTTGGATGTACAGATAAAAGAGCCTGCACCAAGTTGAATGGCAAAATCCTTTCTTAAATAACAATACTTCATAATAGTAATAATATTTTGATGACACAAATCCTACTAAAATAGTACTGTACTATGAGTGAATTACCCATCAAGTCTGGCTGTGGGTGGGAGCACAGAGAAGCCAGGGACCAGTGCATTATTAAGAAGACAGGCCTAAAAGTAAAAGGAGAAGTATGAGCGAATTACCCATCAAGTCTGGCTGTAGGTGGGAGCACAGAGAAGCCAGGGACCAGTGCATTAAGATTAAGAAGACAGACCTAAAGGTGAAGTATGAGTGAATTACCCATCAAGTCTGACTGTGGGTGAGAGCGCTTGACGTGTGCCAGGTAAGTCTTGTGGTCAGCAAAGGTGGAGTGACACACCGGACACCAGTACAGCTCCCCCTTCACCGCTGTGGTCAGCATCCTCACCAACCCTTTTCTTTCCACTCCACTGTCCGCTGTTCTGTGTATCGCCACTGTCTTGGCCTCTGGCTCTGTAAAGTCAAAACAGCAGCTATGTCAGTTTTGTGCTTCCGTTGTATCTATAGATTCTATGTCATGTGTGTGTTGTTATGATCATACACGTACACAGCTTCAAGTATAAGTAACAAGTTGTTATGATCATACATGTATACAGCTTCAAGTATAAGTAACAAGTTGTTATGATCATACGTATACATGTATACAGCTTCAAGTATAACAGTTTATAAGTAACAAGCACATGAAACTTTGGTGTAACATTCCTTTCTCAAATGTTACTGTCTGCATGGACAGAGATCTCATTGTAAATGGCTGCGAGATCAAGCCAAACTTGGGCAATTCATATCTTGCAAGAACTGACCAAGTAATGCTATGCTGTTGACACATTTTAACTACTCCCATTCACACAGATCATAATACATGTAATTGGTTTTGTTTTTTACAACATTCTTATGTCAACTTTCTTCAGCTCAGAAACTTATTGTGTTGAAGTTAAGAATGGTTTTACCAACAGAGATTCTGTAAAGCAAGACAAGACTGGGGGGAAATTCACTGCATGAAACACTGAATAGACGATTAGTGCTGAGTGAAAAAGTTTCATCAGAACATCTTCTTCATCCACCACAAGAAAATGCAGGAAACCATGTAGCAACGAGCAGTTTCTCTAAAGTGTCAGTCACAGAAGATAATCACAGATTATAATAACACTTCAGACAAACATCACAAGGACAAAGACAATACAACATTATCATGACAATATTTACCTTTTCCCAATACTTTATCAGGGAATGCTTTCCTCTTTCACAGTATAACGGCACATGTTGTGAAAACGCGACAACACGTGTATCGGAGTCGTAAAAGATATGTACAGGTCTCCCCGATCAAATCTTACAATGATGAATAAAAAGTGAACCCACTCTATGTTTGTGATTACTGTATGGGAAAAACAAATAATCTACAAATACCAGCCTGAGCCATTTCATTAAGTTGATTAACCTTCATAAAACACATGATCACGTCTCATCAGCGTTAGCACTTGCAAGCATGTGTGTGTGTGTTTGTGTATGCGCATGCACTTGTCAGAGTGAGAGACAGACACTGAGACAGACACTGAGACAGACACTGAGACAGACAAGAGTTCTCATAAGTCTTTTTTTTTATTTTTTTTTTTTAACTTTTGTGGATAATCTTTCTGTTTGTTGTGTGTAATACTGAACAATTTTGTAGAAAGTCATCTCTTCACAATATTCCCCTGTCAGTAACTACTGTTCAGAAGAACAGGTCTGGAGTCCAATTCTTTTTGTTGCAGTTTCCCAGGCATGCAAGTAAAGTCTGGGTATGTCTGTGGTTTGAGGGGGAAAGCACAGGAAAGTGTGTACATGTTGACAGCACAACACACATGCAGCAAAAAAACATGCAGGCAAGGGTGAGACTTACCATTTCTTCATGTTGAACGCCTGCAACTGACAGCTGGTTCCCCGAGGGACCAAGTCTTGCCACAAGGCACCAACATCTCGCTTGGGCTTTTTTCTATCCTTTGGTCTTTTGACTTCTTACGTGCACAATGGCTGGTCTCTCTTGGGCTCAGCTAACTTCCACCATGCACAATGGTTGGTTGGTCGTTTTGCATGAAATATGAAGATAGTTCGCTTTGCTGGTACAATGATGCTACAAGAGCAAACTACTTCCAATGCCTTTCTGACATAAAATGAGGAGTCCCATTATGTGTCAATCAACCCATCCTAGTATTCTTTCAACTGTGTGCAAGGCCATTCCTTCAATCTTCATAACTCTTCCAACAGACCTGTGTTCATGGCCTGTCATACATTTTCCAATAATTCGTCAAACTGTATGATCAGTCATGAATACATTTTCCGTAACCCTTCTAAGTGTGTACAGGGCCAGTTATACATTTTCCGTAATCCTTCAAAGTGTGTACAATACCAGTCGTATATTTTCCGTAAATCTTCCAACTGTGCACAAGGCCAGTCATACAATTTCAGTCATTCTTCCAGCTCTGTACAAGACCTGTCATATAGTTTCCATAAGTCAAGATGACATTGCTGAAGGTTTAGATAGAGGGGTGGACGAAGCTGAAATACATTGTAATGTCCATTTCAACTGCTCTCTCTCGTGCTCCTGGATCTTAAATCCATGTCTTCTCTTGTTAACACTGAGACTGTCCTGTGCAAAGGCTGATTCACAAGTGTGACAGAAATATTGCTTTTTTCTGATTAACTTTGAGGTTGCATCGTCTGGTGAATTTCAAATTGCGCAGTGTGTGGGAAGGCTTCTCATTCAGCCCCATAATGAATGTTCAATTGTTGGTCCACAATACGCTCCATCATGAATGTTCAATTGCTGGTCCACAATACGCTCCATGAAGGATTATGTTGTTGCAGACAGGGCAGGGACACTTCTTTCACTTATATTTGCTGTCAATATATTGACATTCATCCTTCTGGGAGAACAAAAATATGGTTAACTACATTCCATCTAAGCTGACTTGCGTTTCAGCTAGCATTGTGCAAGGGGAACCACCCTCCTGTTGAAGATTCCTCCTTGGTTTCTGGATCTCAATTCCATGCTTCCTCATGTGGACATTCAGACTGTTCTTCTGGGCAAAAGCTGCTTCACAGACCTCACACCCGTATGGCTTTTCACCAGTGTGTATCCGTTGGTGTACCTTGAGACAATACTGGGTGACGAATGTGCGACTACATTGACTGCATGTGAAGTCAGCACCTCTGCTGTGGCTCAGGTTGTGCTGATACAACATTCTCCTGGATAGAAACGCCTTGCCGCACACCTGGCAGGCAAACCTTCTGGATCTATGGATCCTGTCAAGGTGATCTTCCAAGCCACCGATACTCAAGTACGAACTGCCACAGGTGTCGCACAGATATTTCTTACGGTTGGGACTGTGGGTCTTGATGTGTTTTCGAAGATACCTCACGTGGGTGAAAGAGGCGTTGCAAATGTGACAAAGATGCTGCTTGCCGAGGGCTTTGTGGACGGTGCTCTGGTGAAACCACAAGCACGAATAATCGCTGAAATGTTTGCCACAGGTGTTGCACAATGAAGACAGTCCTGGTTGGGAAGACAAGGCTTTGACAATCTGCCTGTGGGCCTCAAAGCCATCTGATGCCAAAGTAAGACAGGTGAAGGCGTTGTCCTGCGTGACACGCAGGTGAGCCGCCATGGGGTACAGAGACTCGCACACCTGGAAACACTTGAGGCACTGGTAGTAGGTCAGTTCTGATCCCGCCTCATACACCTGCACACATAATACAGGCTCTGTACACTCCATGTCAGTCTTGATCAAAAGACGCTGTTCAATCAATAAAATGTGTTTACATGTCCCAGCAGTTCTTACGCTATTTCATACTTCTGAAAACATGTCAATGACAATACCATTGCAAATAAAAAGTAGGTTGAACAAAGCTTGAGTGTACACAAAAGGCAAACAGTTTTCAGAACCAGCCTTATTCTGGAGAAAGGTTTTTGGCAGAGCCTTGGCTCTCACATAACGAAAAATAGAAGCTTGATTAGGCCAATAAAAAAAAAGGTCTGTTTACGGTAACATAGGCAAAAAAAATAGGGTCGGTAGGTCGGGATTATTTTTTTTCTCCAAAAAAACATATTTTCAAGTTATTTTGCCAAAAAACAAAGACCCCCCCCCCCCCCCCCCCCAATGCCAAAAAAAGTCAAGGGTCGCGCGAAAAAATAGGGTTGGTCGGGATACCGTAAACGGACTTTGTTTTCCCCCCTTTTTTTGTGCCTTACACACATGCAGCTTTGACTTTTGCATCAGATTTTTTAGCCAGTCACATGTGTATTACTTACATTGAAATGCTGTCAAACAAAAGCAGCACAATTGAACATGTCACTGTCTAAAGACACTTGGTGAAGTCAGCATCTTTCTGATTATCATAGATTTTACTGGGGGAAATATGTAGCAATCGTACAATCTTCTTCCATCATAAATATGACAACTTAAAATTTAACACTAGAGTTTTCTTTAGTTTGCATCACTTGCACTACATTGACCAATGAAATATAATGCTGGTACATGTAGTGGTATGCGTGATTGCATCTTTACTCTAGTATCAATGACAAACCACTACGTACCAGCTTTTTCATGGCTATAGCATCCTTGAGAGGAAGAGGGTAGAGCTTTCCTGCAACACAAAAACACAATTACATCAACAACACACAAAAATGCAACACACTAACACAATGTTAAAACTTATCTTCAGAGTTATGCACATTTGTAAAAATGACACTATCGACTACTGGCACATTTTGTTTTAGCTTTTACTCTTAGCTTACTCTTTTGTATTTTTATAAAACAAACCAACAATTAAGGTTAGGTCAGGGAACGCTTAATTATAGACACAACAAAACGTTCACATTTTCCGCAAAAAATAAAAACGAAAACAAAAGTGCATGTTTCATTTTGTCTATACAGTGGAACCCCCCTTTTAAGACTTCCACAAATCTGAGAAAATCGGGTCTTAAAAAGGAGGGAGTCTTAAAATGGGGGTAATTTTACAGAGGCTATGAACAGAAAGTCTGAGAAAACAAGGTCTTTAAAAAGTAGGGAGTCTTAAATTTTGGGGTCTTAAAAGGGGGGTTCCACTGTAATGAAATCTCCCAAAAGCTATAAAATAAAATTTGACTGAAAAAGGTTCTGAGGTGACTAGCCACATCAGCTTGCAATACTCACTAAAACTTCTGACTTTCTCCTAAGCAACCTGTAATACTCTCTAGTCCTGAATACAGTTTAAGCACAGCGCTTGAACGTTGAGACTTTGTTGAGGTGCTTACCTTCCATCCCCTTGGTGGAATGATAGTGTCGGATGTGTGCAGTGTAGCGCTTGAGGTCAGAGAGAGCAGTGAGACAGGCCGGACACCAGTACAGCTCTCTGTCCACTCCCAGTGTCAGCATCTTGACCAGGCCTGTGGTCTCAAGGTCCAGGCTGCCTTCTTCACACATCACCCCTCTCCACTCCTTGGCCTTCATGTGCTTGTTCATCTCTAAGTGCAGTGACTTTGACTGACTTTCTGCCTGTCCCTCTCTGCTTACTTCCGACCTCACCGTTTCTTCCTGGCCTTCGGGCTCTGGAATTTCGCAAAGAAAAAAGTAAGATTTTTCCTTCCCTGAAAGTAAAATGCATTTGAACCTTGAACTAGTCAGAAAGTAGTTTCTAAAACAGAATTGAACAGCAGAAAATTATAGCTGCAAAGAGAATTTTGATATTTTTTGTTAAGTTATAAATCTTTTCAATCAGAGAATGATTATCCAGGACATTTAAAAATGGTCAATAATATGCTTACCCTAAATACTTGTAATGATCCAAAGGCATGATGTAACTCAAACAAGGGGTAACAAACCCAACATGAACAACTAAATACAGAAACAAAAACAAACCAAACGTAACAATAACAAGCAAATGAGAAAAATAATGAGTACATGTACTGTTAATGATGAGAGCCTTGACAAACTCTCCACAAAAAGATGACACATGACTGGCATTCTAAACATTATATGTTTGCTATTTTGCTCGTTTCCGCAGTCCAACAATATTTACAAATATCCCTTCACAATTACCAAACCCACTGTGAATCATACAGTTCAACTTACGAAACTAAAAAACCAAAAACAGCATTAATCCTCCAGGTTTCTACTTCAATCTCCCTACCACTCAGAATCTAGGTTTCTCATACTTTCTTTTCATACACTGATAGTATACAGACTTCCACTATCTATGAGTCTTTATATGCCAGGCCTGTATGTATACCCTTGCCCATTCTTATCTATGAGGCTAAATAAGTGTAGTAAGAGTGGTCCTTTACCCTCTGTTGTCAGCACAGGGTTGAAGGCACCAAGACAAAACCAGCATCTTCCCTCACAGCAATGCAGGGGGGGCACCAATGCTAGTACAGCTCTCTCACCAGCATCTTCCATCATTTCCACTGATTAACCCTTCTTCTGCCATCATCTCAACCTCTGACCATTTCTGTATCCATGGTCTCATGCTGGTCTTCTTTGCCTGTGGTCTTCTTTTGTAACCTCTCTGGCCATTTCTTTGCCCGACTGGTCTGATACTGGTCTTCTTTTGTAACCTCTCTAGCCATTTCTTTGCCCGACTGGTCTTATACTGGTCTTCTTTTTTAACCTCTCTGGCTATTTCTTTCCCAGGCTGGTCTGATACTGGTCTTCGTTTGTAACCTCTCTGTCCAATTGGTCTCATTCTGGTCATTTCTGTGCCTGTGCCTGTGGTTTCATACTTACTTACTGCCCGTTATGCCAGTTGGCATGTAGGGCAGCAGTGGTTTCATACTGGTCTTCTGTTATTCTCTCTGTCCATTTCTTTGCCGGTGTGCTCATACAGGTCTTATTTCTACCTCTCTGTAAAATGTCTTTGCCCATGGTCTGAAAGTGGTCTTCAGTTTTAACTTCTCTTCTCTTTTCTTTGCCCAAGGTCTCATAGTCATACAGGTCTTCTGAAAGTTTATCAACAGCAATGGTCAGCTTAATGCAAAGATCAATCACAGGTACACATATTAAGCAACTAGATGCACTTTTTCAGTACAGTTTCATAGCTAAAATGAGACAGAGAGCTCTGCATTCACCCAAACATCTGCAACACATTGCTGATTTATTTCCACTACATCCGGGAGCTTGTCATCAAAGCTGTTATCCTAGGTTTTGTCCTGCTATCGTGAGCTGCTGCTAACTGTTCCACGAAAACTAAAACAGCACATCAGGCAATAAGAACTGTCAATCTGAATGCAACTTAAAAAAGTAGATTTCTTTGAAAAGCAGAGACAAAAGCTTTTTTTGTTTGTTTGTTTGTTTGCTTTAACGCCCAGCCGACCACGAAGGGCCATATCAGGGCGGTGCTGCTTTGACATATAACGTGCGAGAGGCAAAAGCACTGATTAGTGTTCAAACCCAAATTAAAAGGATCACGGCAGGTCTTAGACTTAGAGGCTGTATAATTCACACAGTCACAGACACTTAAAACCAAATGATTCAGAAAATATTGCCTACCTTTCCCCAAGTTTGTTTGTGAAGAGCTGTCCTTCCACGAAAACCAAATCGCTCCAAAACTTCAAAACCGTTCAAAACTTCAAATCAGAATTGATACACGTTGTAAGTGCATTCTCAAAGCTTGACTTCTCAGTCACTGTATGTGTGATTGAAGTAGGGAGAGTCATTCGTACCAGGGAGCCCTGGCATGTGCTGAATTGCATGCAGATCTTTTCCCTATACTACAAAGCGTGCACATGTGTGTGTGTCACTGTGTGTGTGTTATTGTGTGTCACTGTGTATACATGTGTGTGTGTGTGTGTGTGTGTGTCATTGTTAAGTGTGTGTGTGTGTGTGTGTGTGTGTGTGTGTGTAACTGTGTCAGGAGATGAAATATAAGAAACTTATTTTCTGCACACAGAAGTTATACTTTTGCGTTTTGTTGTGTTTTCTGTTTAATTTTAAAAATTATGGTGATTTCCTTCATCAAACGGTAGGTAAACCAAGTGACAAAGAGCATTTCAACACTAAGACAAGAGTTATCTCTCTCTCCTAGGCCGATTTGACATCTGAAATGATGCTGCTACTTTCTTTTAGAGTATTAGTACTACTGAATACACATTTTTACTATGTGTTCAAGTGCTAGGATTATAAGTTTGTGTAGCTAAACAAAACTATTGAAAAAAAGGGTAAAAACAGTGTTATACAAAAAGCACCAAGGGTAGTCCAGCAAGTACAACAAAAAAGTTTTGTACCTGTCAAGGTAAGCGAGTGGACATGAAGGTGGTAGAGGGGAACTTGGTAACCTGTCTGCTGTGGTCAGCCCCTGGCACTATGACAGGAGGAACCGCATTGCACACCTCTTGTCAGCTATGGAGCACACATGGTTTGGGTCTCATTTTGCTTTTTACTGGTATCTCACTTGATTTTCCCCCCATCTGTCTGTCTAGAAAAAAGACAAGAGATTCACTGAACTGAACTAACCAAAGTGTAATGTTAACCGTGTTTATTTGTACTACTGCAAGATTGACTCTTCATTTTCAGATTCAAATAGACACAATCTTCAAGGGGCTACTTTCCCTAGTCATTTTTCAAACAACAAACCAACATATTCAAACTTTAATTTTTTTTAAATAATTTTTTGCTTGGATCTTAAACACACATTTTCAGTAAAAGATTAAACATTTTATTTATGACATGTAGGTATTCTGTATTTCTGTAAAAAATTGACGCTAAATGCAGACTGGAGTATGAAGGAAAACGATCTGTACTGCACGAATAAAAAGACAGGAGGAAAAGTATCTTTCTTTCAAAAATCTTAATCTTTGTCAATGCCGATGTTCAACAGCGACCAGGAAAGGTAGCCCAATAAACCTGAACAATTACAGATACTGCAACTGCAAGTGTTTGTATAGAGGTACTTACCCATAGAACTTGAAGTCGAAAAAAGTTTGTAACTGTTAGCACTCAATCTTCCTTCACAAACGAAGGAAGCAAGAACACTGCTGCCAATGAACTCCAATGATGCTCTGTTTCAATGTAAATTGAAGTAATGGTGAAGTAATTCAAATATTTAAATCGCTTCAAAAGCAACCAGTCCTGATAAAAAGTACACAAAATCTACATGCACTCACAGTCACACTAAACGAAAGAGAAGTGAATATTAAAACTCCCCTGATAGAGCCTTAGATATCATACATGTACAATGTAAGTCACAAACTGCTACAAGTATAAGTGTAACAGAAAGAGCACAGTATCTTCAAAACAAAATAACATGGTAATGAAATCAAAAACAATAGGTTTTCCAAAAACAATCATCAACATGAAGTTTTCACAAATGCCTACAAATGGGTCAATACATGTGCATTTTACATGCAAATATGTGAATAAATGCACACATGTACACAAAATCCTCAGTCTGAAAAAAAAAGCAAGCAACAAGAGCTGGAGAGAGAAAAAACACAATACATTTCATTTATTACAAACACATTAATTACCATTATGTTACCAAAAACATTACTTGAACACAGAAAAACCCAGTGTTGGGAACATTTTTATTGTCATAAAAACAGTACAGAGGCACATATTCCTTGCAAAATGCAATACCCAAAATTATCTTCAATAACCAATAAAATATTTCTCTTCTTCACAATGGAGCGCAACTAAACCAGGCAAAGCAGAGCGTTTTCATTTACAGTTTATACAGTTTGTGGTGCTGCTGATAGTATGTGTTAGTGCCTTATTTGTGTTTGTGCTCTTGTTCAATATTGAATAAACTGCTGTGTGTCCGATTGTGATGAATGCAACTGTGAGCAGTGGTGGAAACTGAACTGGACGAACTTCAGGACGCCACAAAACAACCACAAACACAGTGACAAAAAGTTTCTGTACCGACACATACACACACAAGCTCACAGACAGACATATACACACTGTTGCACACTAGAGAACAGCTGAACGATGGATAATGAACCATGTTAATGAGAACAAACAAAAAATAATCAGACATACACGAATGAGTAAGATGAGAAAGCAAAGGCGATGATATGAACAACAGCAAAAAATTGTTTTGAAACAATAAGTCAATAGAATGCATGCTCCTGTGCAATTGAAAACTGGAAAGTGAACAACAAACACAAATAACAAGGTGCATGTATTTGGAGATAACTGTAATCCTTTGCATTACGGCGCATAACCATTTTATTTGCTATTTGTATTCACTATGTTCCTCTTTAATAGAATCTTTTAATTCGTAATTCATGCAAAGCAAACTGTATGTGTTTTACCAATGAACACTGTCACTAGGGAGGAGAGTCATTCTTTTAAACAGAATAAAACAGCTAATTTCAATACATTTGTCTCTCAAGTAAACTACTAACTAGGACAACAAATAAAAACAAAATTACGAAAGAAGAAGTTGTGGTTACCTTATTAACAAATGAACATGGCCAAAATAGTACAAGAAGGTTGGTTGACAAAACATTTTTTCCCAGATCATGACAGTAATGTCCCTTGTTATGTTATCGGCTTCCAGAATTTTCAGAACTACACCGACTTTTGCCCCTGCTGTATGTTTTGCCGGCTTATAAAATGTATTTATTGATCTTGATGTTTTTTGTTTACACTTTGAAAAAAGTTACAATGTCAGCTGCATACAAATTAAAACAGGTTGATTGGGTTACCATATTCAGAATTGTTCTACTACCCTTTTTTTTTATAAATGTGAGCACATGCCTACAACACATTTTAGTTTATACTTTTCAGTGGTACTGGTACAGTGGTAGTTTAAATATCAACTTCCCTAATTTAATAAGGTAATAATAATGAATTACAACTCTAGTTACTAATTATCTTTAGTCGTTTTTGTTCACAATACACCATGATAGGCATACTGAAGTGTATTTTACAATTCCCTAGTACAACAGACTCCTAAAATAATTAACCAAACAAAACTGCAATCACTGGACTACTAAAAACAGTTAAATATAGATCACCTCTAACTTCTAAGTAAATTCCAATTCAGAGTCAGTACAACTACAACACAAACTCTTATTTAGTTGACACTGCCAATCCCATAGAGTAAGCAACAATACATTCACTACCTTTCACATTCACTAACTAGTCTCCTAGTCGTACGGTAGTAGACTAGTACTGTACCTCTCACTCACTTTTGTCATGAATGTACAGCTTTAACTTACACTAGCTACAGTGTTCTTCTAGTTTATTACAAGCTAAAGATAAGTGTCAGTCATGACTCAATAAATCAAAAAACAAAACAAAACGCTTTTGTCAATAATTAAATGCTCCAATAACCTCCAATTCTTGTTTTTTGATTTTGAATGTTGGAACGTTAGCAGTCTATCTGTGTTTTGATGTCTTCAATAAATCAATTAAAACAAGCTGCAGTTGGTTACACGGATAAGAAGCGCGCCTCACAATCAAAGGATTACAGTCACTGTGTTATGAATGCATGAACTTTAGGAAGAATCACCAAGGGTACAAACTGACTCATTTTTTCACTCACCTTCATCATGGGCAAAGTAGATCATAGGTTGCACATTTCAAACAGTGCAATTCTATTACATCTTTATAATCTCCACTATGACTGTTTCAACTTGAATCATTCCAAACACTTCGAGTACTACAGATTGCTTTTGAGCACAGAGCAAGAACTTGACCAAAGTCTTTCATCTGATTCTGCGTAAACAAATGTCCATTTTAATCAGTCAAACTTTCCACGAAGTCTAATGTTACTGTTAGAAACATTTACTTCCACATTAGAACAGCACTACTCGAGTGTAGGTCTCAAAAGGACACACTAATTCTGAAAAGCAAAACAAGTCATTTGTCTCCATTCCCTGATCTCTCTTGGACTGAACGAGCAATCAGTTGTGATGCTCCAAGAAGCAGCGTGAGCCTTTTGTATCAAATTTCAAACCTCTGTTCTATGGCCTGGTCAAAACTTAACATCACCAGGGATGGCCAAATCTCACAATTTTAACTCGCCAGCCAGGCGAGTAACTTCAAGAAAGTCACTAGCCCGGCAGAAATGTTGCTGGCCCGGTACATAGCACAGTTGATCTGCAGTGTTTGCATGGCTTTAAAACCCGATATTACAACCAAAAGGTTCGCATTTGACCAGAATTTTCATTGGCCAACCGGGCGTGTTGCCAGGCGGTTTCTACTAGCCCGGCGGATTTTTTACTCGCCCCTGGCGACTGGGCGGACGATTTGGCCATCCCTGATCACTAATGCTATTGCGGCTGTATTTCTCACACTCGCAGTCTGACAACGTTAAGACTTTGATCTCTGTCTGTCACAGTTCACACTTTCATGACCCCGAAAATCAGCTGAATTATTTAAAATGAAATACTTCCACAGATCTCTGATGCATCAACAAGAATCCCTCTCTGCTGGAAGTAAAACACTCACAGATCTCTAACACTAATGACAATCCCTGACTGCAATTAAAGCCCACCCCTGGCATAATCAGCCGTCCAGTACAGCTGCAAATAATCCTTCTGGATCTAGCATTTCAATTAGTGTCAAAACTGTCAAGTCTGAACCTAATGTGAAGCAGCAAGTTTGTTGTGAGGCTTTTTCCTGCAGAACATTCAGTTGACTTTTTGCAACTTCACCAACAATGCTTCCCCAAGGCCTTCAACTTCAGTATACATTGAATGATTCAATGAGTCTTCCTCCCCCAGGCCTTCAACTTCAGTATACATTTGAATGATTCAATGAGTCTTCCTCCCCAAGGCCTTCAACTTCAGTATACATTGAATGATTCAATGAGTCTTCCTCCCCAAGGCCTTCAACTTCAGTATATATTGAATGATTCAATGAGTCTTCCTCCCCCAGGCCTTCAACTTCAGTATACATTGAATGATTCAATGAGTCTTCCTCCCCAAGGCCTTCAACTTCAGTATACATTGAATGATTCAATGAGTCTTCCTCCCCAAGGCCTTCAACTTCAGTATACATTGAATGATTCAATGAGTCTTCCTCCCCAAGGCCTTCAACTTCAGTATACATTTGAATGATTCAATGAGTCTTCCTCCCCCCAAAATACTCAATTTCATCTTCCTTCCACAAATTTACTCTATTTCATCTTCCTCAGTCCTGCCATATAAATACTCCATCTCATCTTCCTGACATACAAAATACTCCATCTCATCTTCCTGCCACAAACATACTCCATCTCATCTTCCTGCCACAAACATACTCCATCTCATCTTCCTGCCACAAAAATACTCCATCTCATCTTCCTGCCACAAACATACTCAGTTTCATCTTCTGGCCACAAAAATACTCCATTTCATTTTCCTGACATACAAAATACTCCATTTCATCTTCTTGCCACAAGTACTCCACAATCGATTTCAATTTTCATATTCCATATTGAATCTTCCTACCACTATCATCTCAGTGCCACTAAACTACTCTATTCATCTCCCAACCACAAACAACTGTCCAATTCACAACATGACATGTTGCAACTGCTTGTCGAGAACTAATACTGTGGACTGACTGTGACTCAGAAGAATGGCAGGTTTGACTAAAGCCCTTATTCCCCCAGAGCGCCAAATACCAACTGCTTAAGCAGTATCAAATGCAGATCCCTGAAACATGTGCTCTACACAATGATATACACATATCTTTTTCCATTTCTACTATGGTCGAGCATTAATAATTTCCAAAAACTTGCAGTAGTTACTTTGCTACCATTTTTTCAAGTTTGAAATTGCAAGTTACCATCCATGCCATGGGGGTAAATGGGTTAAAACCAAACATCAAATGAATACAACTCTTGACAGCCAGTGCATTGAGCCCTCCTTATGACAAGAAAACCTAGACAAACTGAACAGCTTACATCCACAACGCCATGATTTTTTAACCAGCTCACAACCAAATGCAAGACAAAATTCTCTTGTAGTTGTACCCCAAAAGACAACATAGCAGGAAAAAAAACACCTATTCATAGGGTTGATGACCGATTGTAATACGGGTGAGAAGTTATGGGGGTGAGGCCAGGGGGGAGTCAGTGTGTACCATTGGGTGGCAAGAACAAGGAACTGGTCCTACCTTTCATCTCCTGGTTGTGCACCCTCTTCATGTGGACGTTGTAGCCCTTGACGCTGGTAAACTCCTTGCTGCAAGTGGTGCATCGCGGTACTTCCTTGCCCTCCGCTTTCACACGCTTCTTTTTGGGAGAAGATTTTTCTTCTTTTGTTTTATGTTCTGCACTTCTTCTCGTTCGCTTTGTCTTTTCTGGGGTCCCTCTGGGACGACCTCGTTTTCTCTTGGGCCGTGAGCCAGCTTCTTCCTCCCTGTAATCATCATCATCTTCATGCCAAGAATCATCACTGTTCTTATTCTTGCCTGTGGCAGACTCTGTTTCTGTCTCTGAGGACGACCAGTCCATGGGGTCCATGTCTTGCTCCCCACTCTGGTCATCATCCTGCTTCTCCTCCTCCTCCACCACTTTCTTTGGCGTCTCCTCTTTCTCCTTCTTGATTTTCACCTTCAGTTTCACAGGGGGCTTCTTCTTGACCGCGATCTTAGCGGCCTTCTTGGCTCGAGCACTTTTAGGTCCACGTAGCAGAGACTTTTTCTTAGGCGCAGGGGAAGGTTTAGGCTTGGGCTTGGACTTAGAAACAGGCACATATTCTTCATCATCGTCATCCATGTCATCGTCCTCGTCATCATCTTCATCCTCATTTTCTACATCGTCGGGCAAGGTATTGTCATTGTCTTCATCGTCATCATCCCCAGGAGGGAGAGGCACAGGGCGGAATCCAGGTTCAGGGGTGAAGGAGGAAGGAGCAGTAGAGGGCGGCGGAGCTTTCTGGAATGGAGCGGTGCTGTCTGAGGAAGCTGCCTTGGTGGAGGGACCGGTGGCAGTGGCTGTGGAGGCAGGGGTGGAGGAGGGTGGTGGTGGCAAACTGAGAGCAGATGATGTGTTCTGCATGTCCTCTGTGACGGGGACGATGAGCGATGTGTCGTCTGGGGGAGGCACCGGAATATCCAGCAGGGCCAGGAAACTCAGAATGCGTGATGCCCCAGCCCCATACATCAGCAGATCTGTAACATTATAAACAAGGTTAAAAGAGTTTGTCAGACGCATTCTTTCTTTATTTGGTGTTTAACGTCGTTTTCAACCACGAAGGTTATATCGCGACGGGGGAAGGGGGGAGATGGGATAGAGCCACTTGTCAATTGTTTCTTGTTCACAAAAGCACAAATCAAAAATTTGCTCCAGGGGCTTGCAACGTAGTACTATATGTGCACGTCCTAGATACTGGGAAATACTATGGGTTGTCAACTTTGAATGACTGTCACAATATCTCTGAGCAATGGATGACAAAGGGGATGCTTTGATGTCAAAGGGGATGGATTTGACTTACTGTAACAACCAAGTTTGGGTTTCCAAACATTGCTGTGGGTTTTAAACGATTTAATTTTTAGCCAAAATGCCCCCAAAACAGCACCTAAAACTGGGACAAAAATACACCAGTCTGTGTTGCAGCTGTACATAATGGAGAACAAAGCTCTGTGAATTTTATTGTGATGTTTATGGGTCAGCTGAAGGATTATTCTCGACATACACACTCAAGAATTACATCCATTTTTCTTCTTCTGGGAGTTTGATCGGTGAAGAAAACGCGTTATCGTGCGTTACATTGGTTTCCAGTTTCGACGTCAGTACGAAGTATGATCCCCCCTACACGGGAACCCTTCAAATAGTTCACTTTTAGGATTTAATCATTTCAAAGACATTTTCTTTTCATAACACAACACGGCGTTATGAAACCCTTTCCTCTGAGCTTTTAATCACAGATGTTGGTAACCTACTCCTCTTTCGTTTTTTTCAGTAACGCACGACAACGCAGCCAGCGTTAACATGTAGTCTCGGTTGTCCCGTGAAAGTCGTGCGTTGGACCAAAACAGCCCAGTGGAAATTTCCACTGATGACGTTTTGACACGGGTCACGTGAATACTAACTGAGAATTTTGCTACAAACACGCGTCGGTTTCCGGTTTTTGGAATGAAACGCACGCTCGATGTCATCGTATCCTCACTGTTCGAACGCCGATTTCGAATCACAGTAGGCCTTCCCAACTGTTTGATGGTAACTGAAGTCTTCCCTAATGATTTTGATACGTAGTCATTGTTACTGTTTCCAATATTTATAAGAATAAAGCAAGATACAATGCATATTTCAAGCCACAAGCATGCTCACAAGTGGCGCCATTTTGAAATGTTCGTTTCTTCTGTAACATACGATCGACGATCGGACAATGCACTTATTTAACAACCGTTTTAAGAGCATGTTAAAAACTATTTTGCATTCTCTTTTATATGCTTTTTGAAAGAACTGAGTGCTTTGTTTCACTTTTATTGGGTTTTACTAAATGATGTTATTCCTGTTGTGCGCTACGAAGAACCGGAAGTTTACAGCGAAAGCAAGGTCAGATCGTTTCCTGTGAAACGCACACAAGCTTCGCTCGATGTTTTAGTATGAGACAAGCACAAAAACACACAAAATATGCGCCTAAAGCAACATTGCCTTACTTATTGTTACTCACTGCAGTGATGTACATTTTAGTCGGTCTCCGGTCTCTGACCGATCCAATTTCCCCAGGACCTATAGCTTTAACCCCAGCAGGACACAGGTCCGATTAACCTACAGAAGAAGTGGTCAAGGGTCCGATTGTTTTTGACAATGAAGCGGACATGCGGACTGTTCAATTTTCAAGAGGAAAGCTTGTTTCGGTTTTGCCAAGCGAAAGTAAACACTGCGTGAGGAAAGCTGGTTTCGGTTTTGCCAAGCGAAAGTATGCACTGCGTGTGACCAGTTTGTTGAGTGAACGAGGCACCATATGGGATCTGATTCTTTGAATTAATTTATCCTCAAGTTGGATCAAGAAGAAAAAAAGAAAACCGAACCCATATGGTGCCTCGAGTGCATTCATTGGCTCAGCAATAAATCATTGAGAGAGGATTCAGTGCACAGAACTTGGTGTGCACGGCTCGAAGAAACCGATTGTGTGTCAAAACCCAGGACATGATCCTGAAAGCAAAACTTGAGGGACCCGCAGAACGGTCAGATGCCTACCTGAAAAACATTGTCGACAGATGGGCAGTGAAAAAAACCCGACAACTGTTCAAATAACTTTGAAATGTGATTCAATCCTTTGAGTATCTAGTCATGACTGAAAAATCTTTTTAAATGCGGTTTTACGAGTCGTGTTTTTGTCCTATTAAAATTGCAATCTCAGGACACTGTGTCCTATTGATTTTCAGTCTTCAGGACAATTGTCCTAAAGGCTGCTAGAAAAATGTACATCACTGTCACTGTATTTAATTTTAGGGATTCTTGATTAACTGATCTTTTGTGTAGCTTGATTTCTTAACATTATGTGTTATGGTTTCCATGTAACTCACGCCAATATTCTCTCTGCATACTTACTATCAGTGAGCACACTACCAAAATTTTTTACTTGCTAAAAAGTATCTATCTCATCTCAAAACAGAAAGGGGTAACATGAATGCAAATGGCTTGCTATGACTGACAAATGAAACTTTTGTCCCTGGAAATTGCGTGGGTTACGGTTTCCACTTTAGTCTCATATCTGGCCACCTTATACTTACCAATAATTTTAAACTTTTCTGCACAAAGCAGTTATATATTAATATTGTCTACATGCCATAAGCAATCAGTGAAATAAAATTCCTTTTGTTGGAGATAAAAGCCCAAAGTGGAAACCATGTAACCCACGACATCAAACGTACTACACGCATATACATGCCGTTTCTAGAATAATGCTTAAACATAAGGCCTTCTCATTGATGAATTAATTTGAAGGACAGTCTGTTGTACGTGAAAAAGTGTTTTTTACTCCATTTAGTCATGCTTTTTTTTCTGGTGTCCATGTCCCATAGTTGTGACCCAGTATCTAGGATGTGCACATGTATTACCTTACTGGGAGAATCCAAGTTTCCAGTACAAAGGACTTAACATTTTTTACATACTTTGTCAGACGCAAAAATGCATACCAATCCAAGCAACCTATTAAACTGATGTATTGATGTTTATATCAGTTAACTTAACCTTCACCGGATCACACTTTGGGCAACACAGTCCAGATGATGTGGGTTGTGTACGACTCATATTTTCCAAAGATAGATTCAACATAAAAAGTATGGTTCGTACACGACCTTTGCCATCCGAATAAGAATGAGTGAGTAATGAGAGATTGATTTTATACGCTCCGCTTGGCACACCGAAGAAGAAAAGTGATGTGCTTGTTGTTATTAACCTTCACTGGATCACGCTTTGCACTACACAGTCTAGATGATACTTTCCAAAGATGGGTTCAACATAAAAAGTATGGGTTGTACACGACCTACACCATTCGAATAGGAATAAACGTTTCGCCGCCTCTTTGCAGAGTACCGGTCGTACACGACCCTGCCATCCGTATAAGGATTAACAGTGTAAAATTCCTTACGTAATTCCATATGGGTCGTCCATGACCCACATCATCCAGGCTGTGTAGTTCAAATTATGTCATCGTTTATTTGTTTGTTTACAAAGATAATCTTTCAAAAGTTGGGCAATAGGAAGGTCGTATGGTGATCGGAGATTACATGAAGTCTCAATTAAAAACTGCAAATAGTTTCAGAAATAAATATGATTTTGTGAGGCTCAGGGTTGTCCACGACCCACGGTGAAGGTTAAGACCAAAAAACATTTTATCTAAGTTTCTGATTCCTAAATGAGTAAATCTAACCTATTTTTTTCTCCTGACATATAACTTTTTTCATCCTTCAAAAAAAAAAAAAATAGAAAAACAAATCGATTTAACACGGAAAGTTACTCTTCTCTGACCCAGAAGACACAGCTGGCACGATTTGCAGCCAATATAAAGCCACATGCACCTTTGAAAATAAGATAAAAACTAAAAACTTCATTGTGAAGCCATATACAGTGGAACCTCCCGTAACGACCTCTCCCAAGAACGACCCCCTCCTTTTGCCGACCGAATTTCTCGGCACGGATGCCTTTTACTATGTAACTAACCTCCCAAGAACGACGAGCTCTGTTTTCAGACGACCGACCTAATATCAAAGGGTCAATAACGACTTTGACCTTTTTATCAGCGAGTGTCAAAGTTCGTAATTGCCCAGCACACGCACGCGATTAGTCATGCATCAAGAGTCAGGAGTGGTGGTCTGTGGTCAGCGGTGCGTGCAGGTCTAGTGGTCTATGGCTTTCCTCTTCTCATCTTTTGCTGTCACAATTGAATGACTGCCCTTGAAGTAGGGGAAGGGGAGTGGAGGGGAGGGGAGAGAAAGGGAGTGGAAGGTGTTGGTAGGCGCAGTTTGAACAACAACTCAATAATGAAGGTGTCAATATTGCCCGCCTACCCCATGGTGTTCTTTTTGGCTAGTTTGTTTGCGTAGACCTGTATTCTGTGATTTTGTGCTCACCACCTGTGTAGATGAATAATCCTGAATAAACAATGGAAACACTCCCCTTGACTTGAGTTTGTGTGTTGTTTTGTGTCAAAGCGCTCTGTCTTAGTTCAACTTCATTTTACATTTTGAGAGGTTGTGTGTTAACATGGCGACTCCAACAAACAAAAACACAGATTTTGCAGTCTCATTGTGTTTAATTCTGTGCGTGTGTGTCACTGTGTGTGTTTGTGTGTGCGTGCGTGTGTGTGTGTGTGTTATCTGCCTGTTTTCAAATGGGAGCAAAAATGGTATTTATAACGAACCCAAATCCCTACGGAAAATCAAAGACTTAACAGTTAACTGCACAACAGTTGCCTCCCCTGTCAAAAAAATTAAAACCTCCCAAACTCCCAATAAAAAACCCTCCTTTTTACGACCGATTTCTCTGGACATTTTCAAGGTCGTTAGTGGAAGGTTTTACTGTATATCAAAACATATAGTCTGTCTGTCAGCCTAAAACTAAAACATCCCCACTAAAAACCAGTTATCACAGTTACAATGCAGTGTTGTTGCCAGGCCTCGGTCTTCGGTCTCTGACGCATTCCTTTCTGATTTGATGCATTGGACCTAGCCTTGTCCGGTCGATGGACCGATAGTTTTTACGTTTTGGTGGTCAACTGACCGATACATATTCGTACAAGGCGGACAAGGTCTGCAATGAATGGAATAGGAGTTGCAAAGTCGGAAAACAAACCCCGATCGAAATGCTCATGTTCGCTACGAGTGAAAATGCACTCGGTGCCGAGTTTGTGTTTGTCGCCATTGACACTCGAGGCTGCGTTTACAGAAATGCCCGATCCAGCCGGTGTACCTATTTACCGAAAACGGCGCAAACAGCGGAAAGTTCATCAATATAATACTACGGCATGGTAATGCGAAGATCAGGCAGGAGCTCTACATTTGCACACCGGGCACTGTATTGGAAAGGGTAGGCCAGGAATGTCAGGCTCTTTCTCCTCGCAGAGTTTATGAACAATTAAAACTAGGAATGCCAAAGGACTTGAAACAGGTTCAGAATAAGAAGGATAGGGAAAAACGGGAATAGCCTGAAAATGTTGCAAAAAAAGTTGCTAAAAGTTGCAACAAAGTTGTAACAAGAAGGGCAAAGCCCATACGACTCACATGCTTGACCTTGACATGACCTTGACCTTCAGGGTCAAGGTCAAATAACTAAACCTAGCAATGACATCATACACTAAGAACTGCTTTACACATTTTTCCTACCAAAATACATGTGACCTTGACCCACCCAAGGTCAAGGTCATCCAAGGTCATGCAACACAAAGCTGTTAATTCAAGACATAGGAAGTACAATGGTGCTTATTGGCTCTTTCTACCATGAGATATGGTCACTTTTAGTGGTTCACTACCTTATTTTGGTCACATTTCATAAGGGTCAAAGTGACCTTGACCATGATCATATGTGACCAAATGTGTCTCATGATGAAAGCATAACATGTGCCCCACATAATTTTTAAGTTTGAAACAGTTATCTTCCATAGTTCAGGGTCAAGGTCACTTCAAAATATGTATACAATCCAACTTTGAAGAGCTCCTGTGACCTTGACCTTGAAGCAAGGTAAACCAAACTGGTATCAAAAGATGGGGCTTACTTTGCCCTATATATCATATATAGGTGAGGTATTGAATCTCAAAAACTTCAGAGAAAATGTGAAAAATGTGAAAAATAGCTGGTTTTTAGGCAACATTTATGGCCCCTGCGACCTTGACCTTGAAGCAAGGTCAAGATGCTATGTATGTTTTTTGGGGCCTTGTCATCATACACCATCTTGCCAAATTTGGTACTGATAGACTGAATAGTGTCCAAGAAATATCCAACGTTAAAGTTTTCCGGACGGACGGACGACTCGGGTGAGTACATAGACTCACTTTTGCTTCGCATGTGAGTCAAAAAAACAAATTGCAACAAAGGTGCAAACAAACTTGCAAAAAAGTTGCAAACACATATAATCTAATAATTGTTTCGCTATTTTCGGTAAATAGTTCGACCCGATCCAGCGAAAGGGACGCTACTCTGTTGTACGATTTTTTTCGACGATCGCTGATCGATAAACATTAACATGCCGCCGAAAAAATTTAAAGCCCGTTGAAGGGCAGAAAACACTAGCAGCGTTCAATTTCAAACAGACTCAAGCCAAAACACCACTTGAAAATGAAATGAGTGAGAAGGAACCGGAGGTAAGCGACAAAACTGAAATAGAACCTTCACAAGGCAAGAAAACAAAAACAAAATATGTCTGACACATTTCGGATTCGTGGTTGAAGCTGTATCCATGGCTGGTTTGTGAAAACGATGTAATGTAAAAGATAGATTTAACTCCGGACTGTAAGTTATTTTGCATTGCATGTATCAAAGGTATGGCGGTACAATTTGGACCTATTGTTTTTTTAAAGCTAGGACATTTGGACCTATTGGTTTTTTTTTAGGGAGGTCCAAATGACCTACATGTATTGTCTTCTTAGGCTGGCAACAACACTGACAATGAGTAACGTCTAGCCAAAACCTTAACACTTTCGCGACGGGACACTGATAAATCAGTACCAGCGCTGACACGCCCATGGACGGGAAGCGCATTTTTCAGTACCAGCCATAGAGGGTACACGACTCGTGATTGCTTCCCGGTTTTTGAAGCTTGCAAATAAATTGAGTTGTTTCCCTTGATACACTTGGCGTCCCCTTCTGCCATTTGCAAATCCGCCTGATTTGTGTGCGTTTTTGAGGAAAAAAAAATGAATCAAAGGCGAGCCTTGTCTCGGGAGGAGATTCTCCGGATGTTGGACCTAGAGGATCCCGTAGAGCATGATTCGGACGTATCGTTTTCGCCTCACGAAAGCGATACAAGCAGTGAAAGTGAGGAAGAAACAGTCCCGTTGTTGCTAGTACGAGTCGGCAAACTACACGTGGTTGGCGGTGATACTGCTAGACGAACATGTATCTCGGAATCGTGCAGGAGCTATGGGGGCGTGGCAGCACTGATAACAATGGATGGCTGGAGCCTTCAAATCCTTTTGGAATTGTTCATAGGTGTACAGTTGGTACTTTGTTGTGAAAATGTGACTTATATTCAATATGGATTACCTAGACATCATTTGGTGAGTGTTAGATCTACAGTTTTGTTTCATTTGAGTCAGGATGCTGTGAGTGAATGCGTGATTTGCTTGTTTTTTTCTTTGTACTGTCTCCTTATTTCTGTGTACAATGTTAACAATATTTCAGCTAATTCATAGGTTTTACACCTTGTTTTGTTATAACATTATTTATAATACTTTCTGTTAAAAAATAACTTTTAAAAAAAGCAGTACAAAATAAAACACACAAAAAAACACAAATTATCCCCCTTTCACCCCCCTTTCCTAAAACAAATCGCGTGACAAACTTATAAATAGCACGACTGAACTGGGCATCCATTTTTGAATTAGTACACAAAATTTGGTGGTGATTGGACTTAATTCAAGCTTGCTAGACAGATTTCTTTACAGTTACTGATTTTTGGGAAGTTTCTTGGTGGCAAGCTTGGGCAGGCAGGACGTAAACGCCGTGGCAGTGCTAGTCACAATAGTGTTAAATGTGACACTAAAATTACCAAAATTAAACTTGGAGAATACATGAAATAACTTAGTTTTCTGGGTAGTTATTGAAGTGATTTATAATAAGAAATGACAAATTTGTGAATACTAAATGACACAGACTGCTGTTGCTATTTAAAACTGTCTTAAACAGCGCAATATTGGATTTCTAGGAAATGGATTTACAGCAACATCATTCATCAGAAATGCATAATATTTGACACAAACATATATTTATATGACTTATATCTATATGGGTCATTCTCAGAAATGGTGGTACAAAGTGTTACATACAAAGTAAAAAATAAAGTGTCAAGAAATACAAAATAATTGTTTTTACTATGAAGTCTATTGTTTGCTATACATAATAATGCAAAAATTAGACAAAAAGAGTAATTGGTTGCTGAATAAGAGACGTTTTAAAGTGTTGTATTTACGTGATGAATGTTGTAACATGGAAACCAAATTCCAACTTTAAACCACCTAAGCCTTCAATCCTTTGTGCATTTTTTATCAGTTCTGCAGTATTTTTGTGTTCTACCCAACACATTCTAGTTATGAAAGGTAAGGACTTCAACTAATATTGGTAAAAAAATGACATTTGGAACAAAACTAAGGTGAATGTCGCAACACAGAAACGAAATGCTTGAACCACTTTCGGTTCCTGTGCGACAGACATGAATCTGCACTGTTTGGCCTTTCCTGCCGGCAAAACCCGTCTGACCCAAAATAACTACACAAAACACAATTCGTCAGAGTTTGCTGTATTTGTTGAAAGTTTCTGTTGCGTTCAGATTACCCATTTTAAGTACTTGATGAATGTCAAACATCGACGATCAGAGGATACGAGAACTTCTTGGCTACTTTGTTGCCGCTAAACTTCGCGCGTTGAGAAACTGTTGCACTCGATATCTTTCCGACGCTACATTGTCGCCAACCGCGGTGTGTAAGTTTGTGACAAAGCTTTGCAGGCTCAACAATTTAGTAAAAACCATCTTCAGTCAGGAAACGACGCCATGAGTTTCACCAAATGATATGATTCTGGTGTTTTCTGTGAATATTTGGCTGTGATTCAAAGGACTGTTTTCTTGTTCGAACTTCCTGTGCACCAAAGAGCTAAAAATAGCCGTGATGTGTCAAAAGTCATGGAGCACATTGCTGTCCGATGTTCGCGCGTCGAGTTTGGATACGATGCATTACGACATTCAGAATTTTTTGTTCGAAGCCCGTAACTTCAAATTCAGCGTGAGTTTTTGCAAAGATGTGTTGCTACGTCCAAGACTGAACTCCTGACTGTCGATTGCAGTAATTTGTTGGTGTTTGCATGTTTGCATTTAGCCATGAGACTGAACATATTGTTGATCACGAAAGTCGTGTAACACTTCAGCGATCCGGAAACGGCCGAACTTCGCAATTGAAAAGCACACAAAAGCAACACCAACGTATAGAAACCTTTTTTTATTGACATACAACAATGCTTTAACCTTTTAACTACCATACCGCCCGTCTTCTGCCATTGCCGCTATTCCCATACTGCCCCTCGCCGGTGTAGCGTCTGTTTCGGTTGTTTGCGGTTGTTGTGCGCGAGCAGTAGTAATAAGACGGTTGCAAATGCATTGTGGGATTGTGTCACTTCCGCCTTGTTTTTTCCCATGTGCTTTCGATCTCTGTGAGAGTTACAATCGATCTTTTTTCACCAAATCTTTTGGGCGCTTGGTGCCGACATGGATTCAGATGACAGTGATCCTGATTTCATGACTATGCTTGATTATCTCCACGAAAATAGACATCAATTAGAAGATTCTGGCTTCGACATCAGCATTTCTGTGAACACTGCTGATCTGACCTACTTTGATCGTTCAATGACTATCAACAAGTGACAGCGAAACGGATGATATACCGGAGCAACAAGTAAGCGTAATTTTTCAACTTTATTGACAGGTAAACAGGTAGATAAATCATGATAACACTGCGACATACATACCACCAAGAAGAAGAACACATACTCTTTGAAGTTTGATCCCTATCCAATAACATACCAATTTTTTTTATCAATCTGACAAAGAGAAACTGAGTAATAATAATTTAAACACGCATACCCGTTTTTGACCGTCTCTGCTCAAAATAACTTGGGAGCTGAGGGATTCTACAGAACAATAAACTTGGTAGTTAAAAGGTTAATGTCTCAGGAATAGATTCAGATGAAAAAAGTCATGGTAGAAATAATTTTAATTTACTTTTTCATGATTTCAAATGTGTCACCTCTACTCACTCTCACTGGACCACCATTTCTGAGAATGACCCATATCTACAATCATATAGAACGATATTTTGACAAAAGACTACAGTTAAATTTCAATTCATTTTTGTAACAAGGATTAAGGAATTTCAACCGCATATTCATTAATCCTTATTTCAAAAATGAATTTAAAATCAACTGTAGTCTTTAGTCAAAATGTCGTTCTATATGATTGTAGACACAAGCCATATGTATCCTTGTGCCAAATATTATGCCTTTCCGATGTATGATGTTACTGTAAAACAGTTTCCTAGAAATCCAATGTGGCGGCTGTTTCCATAGCAACGGCAGTCTGTGCCCATTAGTATTCACATTTTTTTCAGAAAACTAGGTTATTCCATGTATTCTCCAAGTTTTATTTTACTGCCACACATTGCCTTAAGAACTTTACAGATCTTTGCACTTGTCTCTGCGAAGCATGGTAACACTAACATAGTTTCAGCCCTGAAATTGAACTAGCCATAGGAATTGTTTTTACTAATACTAGCCAACGTAACAACGGGCTTGAACCAAAAATAAGTCACTGACCACAACTTGCACACTGAGTTATGCATTTACTGAACTTTCATAATTTGAACAAAGCCACACATCCATTCTACCCAGACATAAAAAATTAACAAATAAACGTTTTGCCTTTTGAGGGTGGGAAGAAACCCGTGTAAACAATGGATGCAACAGTTTTTCCTTGCTTTCTTTCAATACATGTTGAGGCAAAATGATTTACACAAAATTAAATAAAATTATGCAAGTTGCTTACCAGCAAAATATTACTGTACCCACTTCAAATTTGGCATATGGTCAGGAATCTGTCAAGGTGTCCAAATGCAAAAATCCTGTTCTGGATACTTTTATTACTTTTTATTTTATTCTGTTTTTAAATGACTACAATATAAACAATACAGTTATGAAGTATTCCTCATGCAGATTCTCTCCATACCAAAATTATGTCTGTCAGTCGTCTGGATGCTGAGAAAATTGACTTTGTTCAAGAAAAAAAGCACCTTTTTGGGCACACAAGGCGTTACGCGAAACGCATGGTACATTGGGTATTGAATAACCAAGTTACTGATAAGGGTATCATCTCAATCTAATTTTTAATAGGTCTAGAAATGGATGGAGAAACATATGTTAGATTAATGAAAGTTTGATCTGAACATAGGTTTTGGATTTTGAGCGTTCTTTTTTAGCTGGTCTGTATGTTACATTTGGTGTAAATAATCATGAAACAAGAAGGGCAAAGCCCATACGACTCACATGCTTGACCTTTACATGACCTTGACCTTCAGCTAAACCTAGCAATGACATACACTAAGAACTGCTTTACACATTTTTCCTACCAAAATACATGTGACCTTGACCAAGGTCAAGGTCATCCAAGGTCATGCAACACAAAGCTGTTAATTCAAGACATAGGAAGTACAATGGTGCTTATTGGCTCTTTCTACCATGAGATATGGTCACTTTTAGTGGTTCACTAGCTTATTTTGGTCACATTTCATAAGGGTCAAAGTGACCTTGACCTTGATCATATGTGACCAAATGTGTCTCATGATGAAAGCATAACATGTGCCCCACATAATTTTTAAGTTTGAAACAGTAATCTTCCATAGTTCAGGGTCAAAGTGACTTCAAAATATGTATACAATCCAACTTTGAAGAGCTCCTGTGACCTTGACCTTGAAGCAAGGTAAACCAAACTGGTATCAAAAGATGGGGCTTACTTTGCCCTATATATCATATATAGGTGAGGTATTCAATCTCAAAAACTTCAGAGAAAATGGGAAAAATGTGAAAAATAGCTGTATTTTAGGCAACATTTATGGCCCCTGCGACCTCGACCTTGAAGCAAGGTCAAGATGCTATGTATGTTTTTTGGGGCCTTATCATACACCATCTTGCCAAATTTGGTACTGATAGACTGAATAGTGTCCAAGAAATATCCAACGTTAAAGTTTTCCGGACGGACGGCCGGCCAGACGACTCGGGTGAGTACATACTCACTTTTGCTTCGCATGTGAGTCAAAAATATCCTCATATGTCCGATGTCCGACGTGGATGTGAGGCCCTGACATACACACACTCACTAAATAGAGAAGGATAATCTGCTATAGCAAGTGTTCCAGGGCATCGGTATCTGAAAGTTTGTTACTTTATGTAGCCGACTGGTACAGAATCAGTCTCTCAGGTATGGAGTAATTTCTTGTCTTAAAGATCAGATGCTTTGGGGTTTACAGTACTATGGGTCCTTTTAAAAGTAATTGTCAGTAAGTACTGGTGTCAGTACTGTCACATGAGTTTTTTTCTGACAGATTTCATGCGCCTGTGCCACAGTGAGTCTGGCCTCTTCTTTCGACTAGCGAAGATTCTTCTCAGCCGCTGTGTTAGTGGCATGTACTGTAGCTTATCGTCTCTACAATACAACAATGATTGCTAGACCCTAAAATTTCCCACGGCTAAAACCAGAAGGGTTTTTTTCTGACATATTTCGAGCTGGACAAAGCAGCATTTGTGAGTCGACAGATTCAATAGACTTTCCTACTCGTGTATTCATGCAGCAGACAACATCATCAGTTCAGGACTGAAATTAACGGTTTTCGCATATTTCAAGACAACTACGATGTAAACAGAATACGCGATGGCTTCAAAACATTCTTACCATGTAATCATAATTATTATCATAACACCTACCTCCCAGATGAATGCAGGCACATTGCGAGAAATAACATGCCAACTTTATTTGTTTGCGAATGAGGGAACGAACGTGTCACTTTGAGTCGTTTAACATCAGGGGACGCCACTCAGTTGCTTGGGGGTCGTTCATGTTTTGGGGAGCATAGAACTCAGTATATGTTGTTTTTTTATACCAATAATTAATACATAAGTGAAACTGTATGCTAACGGGTACATTTCGCACAGCTGTAACTCATACTGTTAGTTGCTACTCGATGAAACGGTACAAAGGGTAATCAAATCGTAAAATGCATGGTCGGCAATGAAACCGTCAATACCCCAATACCCCCAAAATGTGCAAAGCCGACACACACACAAAAGTAGATCTACCTCGACCTGTCCACAATTGATCCAAACGCTGGCAGAAAAATGTGCCTTTTCAAACATTCTAATCTATCTATTGTCAATACTGACAATATCGTTATTGAAACAATCACAGTGTGCTAAGAGATTTATAGAGCAAATCTTGAAAATATTATTGAACTCAGCGCTTTGTTCAATAATTTATTTTCTCGATTTGCTCTATAAATCTCTTAATCTTAGACTGTGATGTCTCAATAACTTAAATCATATGGAAAAAAGCCATTTCAAATAAGTTTGTTGTTAATTTGAAGCCGTCAATTAAGGGCACAGTAACTGAGTAAGCCTCCCGTAAACCATCACAGATACTGTCAGGCTTTTGCACACAGTACAAACACCCTTTCATTTAAACACTCACCGCTTGAGAACATCCTAGGTGCCCTCCGTAAAGAGCGAGCAGTTTTCAAAGAATTTATTTTTGCGTGGTTTATCTTACCCCTGAGCCATCGTGAACCCGTGTGATCCAGTTTCCCTTTTTCACAATGTAGTCGTCAGTTAGTAATTTGAATGCGACTCGATGTGAGCTTATCTGCAATAGCACGTTATTATGTACCTCTGACAAAGCACGAAACAAACGGCTGTGGTTCACAAGAACTCTAGCGATGGCTTTTGACTGTTCAGAGGAACTGGCGATAGGCATAAACCGTCGTCTGCTACAAGAACCACGACCTTGCGTGACCCTGCTTCCGGGCTTTTCTTTTTCCAAACTTTCAAAACTTCGAATTGTACTCAGGGATCGCGATAGGATTTTTCAAATTGTGTACGGCTTACGCAATGTCGGCCAAAAAACCGGGTAAAGCAGAACCGATTTTGCGTCACACTATAGTATAAGTCTATAACACAGTTAAATCATGACGATGTGCGAAAAAACGAGGACAACTTTCGCTGCATGCCGTTTTGAATGAATCAAAGACAGGCTTGAGCCAGGGTCCCCACTGGTTTTTAGAAACAAAATTCCATGATTTTTCCATGAGCCTCAATAACATTTTCCATGACTAGATCCACAGGTCGCCATTTCCAAACACGCAAACTTTTTACGTCTTGTCACTGCCAGTTTTGACACTGGCTTGCTTTGCACTGAATTTGAGTCAGTTTCTACGCAGTGTCTCTTTGACAAGCAAGTCAAGCATTTGCTACGCAGTCAGATATCGGTAATGTTTGCTGGTCCTGTCATTTCACTAAACTGGACCAGCCACTGTGTGTATCTATCTGCACTTTCATAAATTCTGTTTCGTAACCGTCACTATGACTTGACGAACTGTCATTTTTTTCACCGCGATATACAGTTCATTGTGAAGATCTTCCTCGGTAATTCGTTCCAATTCCGCATACTTTTTGTTGTCAAGAAACAACTCGAAAGAAAGTTTCAAACTCATCATCCTCAATCTTGCTTGTCAGAGCGCTAAAGTACTTTAACGATGCAAAAACAAAAGCAGAAAACTTCGACGAAACCGACTCAAATGCAGCGCAGACGACACGACAAGATAACAGAAGGCCGTGAGCCTCGCTTTGGCTCAAGTGCCGTTAAAAATACAGTTATTCTTGTATGCAAATACGAACGAGAAGTTGTTCATACGAACAAGCCTTGTGCTGGCGACGCAAATCGCCGCTGGCTGGCAAAGGGGGGGGGGGGAATGGCTGGGCGACGAAAATCGCCGCTGGCGTGCTAAAGGTTAATTTTTTTTCTTTCTTATTTTTGTTAAATTCCATGACTTTTCATGACTTGAATTGAAATTCCATGACTTTCCAGGCCTGGAAAATTAAAAATCAAATCCCATGACTTTCCAGGTTTTCCATGACCTGTACGAACCCTGTTGAACTGAAAGCGTCTCTCAGCCTAGATTTGGCGCCACACACCCAGTGCATTTTGGGTGTATGTTCTGTTTCAGAAAACCGACCGGCGTCGCTTGCGACACTCTTATGCCGAGAGCACGTCACCTCATTTTGTTTTATCCAAAACAGACTTTAGATTTGAACTCGCGCGCTTGTGCTATGTTTGATCCAGAACAGACTAGAGATTCTAAACTCGCGCGCGTGTGCTATAGTCCGATTCAGTATTGGGATGTGCTGCGGAGCATGCCGTTTTGAATTGAAGTTGTTTTGCGTACGCGTTACGCATAAGCGCCGGGAAAATGCGTGGGCGGATTTTAAAACACGTCAAATACGCAAAAAACATGCGTTAACGCGATCCCTGGTACTGATCTTGTCTTGATGAAAAAAGAATTCTTTTATGATTTGAGAATGTTTGTGTAACAAGTTCTCAATTTATTATAATTTAGATTTTAAAAGTTAGGTCTCGCGCCAAAACGCACCATGGTCCGATTGTCTGAGTTAATCCGCAAAATTAATTCTTTAAAATTTGCTCGCTCTCACTGAAAGGGTGTTTGTACTGTGTGTAAAAGCCTGACAGTATCTGTGATGGTTTACGGGAGGCTTACTGTGCCTTTAACAGTCGTTTGTTCATTTGCTTCATGAATTAATTGGTAAAATCATATTTTTCTCCCATGAAGGGAGGTAACTGTAATTTCATGTCATTTGTCCAGCCCTTCTTGCTTTCCATCTAGTGATTTTTGTTATTGTTATAAACGAGAAAAAACCCACAATTTTTCGTCAAAATAACAACAAGGACAAGTACATGTAGTAACTGTTACACTTTCACCCACAAGAGAGAGAGAGAGAGAGAGAGAGAGAGAGAGAGAGAGAGAGAGAGAGAGAGAGAGAGAGAGAGAGAGAGAGAGAGAGAGAGAGTCTTGTCTTATGGTTTTTTTGCTTTTAAACTTAGCTGTTGGAACAAACTATAAAATAATGAGGTACATGCAACCCCAAATAAAAAAAATTTAAAAAGAGAAGAAATGACGACATAAAGAGAGAACAGTCAATAGCAGACGAATGTACGACCACAATGTAGGTCACCTGAAATGTCCTGTTGAAATTTGCGAAGCCGGTCAAATGTCCTATTCATGTTGATTAAGTCAGGACAATTGTCCATTAGCACTAATTTGTAGCAACATCCCTGATCATAGTGCAGTCACATTTCAAAAACTGTACATGAGTTGAGTTTCTGAAATAATCTACCTGAAGTGCACTTCAGCATAGAGTTTCCCCAAGCTGTTTGATGCTAACTGTACTTCAGTAGAGTTTCCCAGCGCGGTTGACTTTGATGATAACTGTACTTCAGTAGAGTTTCCCAGCGCGGTTTGATCATTGATGATAACTGTACTTCAGTAGAGTTTCCCAGCGCGGTTTGATGCTAACTATACTTCAGTAGTTTCCCAGCGCGGTTTGATGCTAACTATACTTCAGTAGTTTCCCAGCGCGGTTTGATGCTAACTGTACTTCAGTAGAGTTTCCCCACGCCGTTTGATGATAACTGTACTTCAGTAGAGTTTCCCAGCGCGGTTTGATGCTAACTGTACTTCAGTAGAGTTTCCCAGCGCGGTTTGATGCTAACTGTACTTCAGTAGAGTTTCTCAGCGCGGTTTGATGCTAACTGTACTTCAGAAAGGTTTCCCAGCGCGGTTTGATGCTAACTGTACTTCAGTAGAGTTTCCCAGCGCGGTTTGATGCTAACTGTACTGGAGTAGAGTTTCCCAGCGCGGTTTGATGCTAACTGTACTGGAGTAGAGTTTCCCAGCGCGGTTTGATGCTAACTGTACTTCAGTAGAGTTTCCCCACGCCGTTTGATGCTAACTGTACTTCAGTAGAGTTTCCCAGCACGGTTTGATGCTAACTGTACTTCAGTAGAGTTTCCCAGCACGGTTTGATGCTAACTCTACTGGAGTAGCGTCAAACACTGCAGCATTCTTCATTTTCAGATTTTCCGTGGAAGAACCAATAATGTCATTATCCGCTAAGGATAAGTTGCGCCGGTGTATTCCCTGTAGTTACACTTCTTGTTGGTATTTTAGGGAAAACAGACCATACTCAATCTCGTGTCCTACGTGAGACTGTCGTCAACTAACTGCGGAGTACAGTTTCACTTTAATAAGACCGAAGTACTAGCTGCTACACAGCTTCAGGGATGTTGCCACAAATTCATACCGATCGGACAAATGTCCTGAATTCTTCAGCATTAATAGGACATTTGACTGCTTTCAGATATTTTAATAGGACATTATTATTTTGTGCAAAACACAAAATCATCATATATGCGGCACCAACATTGTGTGCGTATAAGGGTCATTCGCAGAAATGGTGGTACAGTGAGAGTGAGAGGGGTGACACGTTTGAAATCATGAAAAAGTAAATTAAAATTATTTCTACCACGACTTTTTTCATCTGAATCTATTCCTGAGACATTAAAGCATTCTTGTATGTCAATAAAAATGGTTTCTAATTCTATACGTTGGTGTTGTTTTTGTGTGCTTTTCAATTGCGAAGTTCGGCCGTTTCCGGATCGCCGAAGCGTTACACGACTTTCGTGATCAACAATATGTTTAGTCTCATGGCTAAATGCAAACATGCAAACACCAACAAATTACTGCAATCGACAGTCAGGACTTCAGTTTTGGACGTAACAACACATCTTTGCAAAAACTCACGCTGAATTTGAAGTTAGGGGCTTCGAACAAAAAATTTTGAATGTCGTAACGCATCGTTTCCAGACTCGACGCCCGAACATCGGACAGCAATGTGCTCCATGACTTTGCCACACCACGGCTATTTTTAGCTCTTTGGCGCGCAGGAAGTTCGAACAAGAAAATAGTCCTTTGAATCACAGCCAAATATTCACAGAAAACACCAGAATCATATCATTTGGTGAAACTCATGGCGTCGTTTCCTGACCTACGTCACGACTGAAGATGGTTTTTACTAAATTGTCGAGCCTGCAAAGCTTTGTCACAAACTTACACACCGCGGTTGGCGACAATGTAGCGTCGGAAAGATATCGAGTGCAACAGTTTCTCAACGCGAAGTTTAGCAGCAACAAAGTAGTCAAGAAGTTCTCGTATCTTCTGATCGTCGATATTCGACATTCAACAAGTACTTAAAATGGGTAATCTGAACGCAACAGGAACTTTCAACAAATACAGCAAACTCTGACGAATTGTGTTTTGTGTAGTTATTTTGGGTCAGACGGGTTTTGCCGGCAGGAAAGGCCAAACAGTGCAGATTCATGTCTGTCGCACAGGAACCGAAAGTGGTTCAAGCATTTCGTTTCTGTGTTACGACATTCACCTTAGTCAGTTCCAAATGTCATTTTTTTTACCAATATTAGTTGAAGTCCTTACCTTTCATAACTAGAATGTGTTGGGTAGAACACAAAAATACTGCAGAACTGATAAAAAAAATGCACAAAGGATTGAAGGCTTAGGTGGTTTAAAGTTGGAATTTGGTTTCCATGTTACAACATTCATCACACGTACAACACTTTAAAACGTCTCTTATTCAGCAACCAATTACTCTTTCTTTTTGTCTAATTTTTGCATTATTATGTATAGCAAACAATAGACTTCATAGTAAAAAAAATTATTTTGTATTTCTTGACACTTTATTTTTTACTTTGTATGTAACACTTTGTACCACCATTTCTGAGAATGACCCATATATTGTTTTATTACTTTTGTTTCAAACAGGACACACACACAAAACTAACAAGTCGCGTAAGGCAAAAATACAACATTTAGTCAAGCTGTCGAACGTGTTCAGCTTTTGCTGTTCTTTGGCAGGCATTTGGTTTTTTTTTGGTGGCATAATTCAGTGCTGTACGCTTCATCTCTAACCGAAAGCAAATTAAAGCAGACGCAAGCCTTGGTCAGTTGGAGTTGTCTCCCGTATTCTTAACTTTAGTGTGCTGTAGACAGGTGTACCGCAAACGATTCGGAACATGCAAGATCTGCACTGCACAACTTCAGTGCACAAGTACGCGAGAGTGCCCGGCCGCTTTTTGAAGATAACTATCATGAAAGGAAAATGATTATATTTTCCGAAGGAATGGAATTCTTCTTGGACAATGACTGCAGGGGTCGACACTAACTTATTTGGCCTGGGGCCACACTGGCCCCAGAGATGGAAATTGCTGGGGCGGAAAACAAAAATCTGGGGCCCACTCTCAGTATTCACGTGCGGCAATGCATTGTCTGTTTTTCTTCATCGTAGTTCGTACAGAAGCCAGGGAAATTCTTTCAACCATTTGACATTGAAATTACGACAGCGCTTCGCGTTTTTGGCTGCATCGGTCTCCTTTTTTCGTTTCTCTCCACCCTGTTCTTCATCTTCATTTCCATGTCTTTTTACACCAGGGATATGTCGCCACATTTTGCGTTTGGCATTTGAAGGCGATACTTATCTCTCACGCTAAAGAGCGCAATCTGGGAGTTATTTCCCTTGCGGCATTGTCCTTCGACGATTTCAATGTGGTTTTTTTCTTGACTGCGGCATTGATCGTAACGCAAATTCCAGTGACGACTTTGACTGGCGATTTTTAGTGATTGGCTCTGGCATTAGAATTTTTGGTTTGTCATTGTTGGAATTTATTCTGGGGCGGAGTGGGCCCCAAGCTTCAGCAATGTTTGGGGCGGAACACAAAACTCTGGGGCGTTCCGCCCCCCGCCCCCGCTAGTGTCGAACCCTGGACTGCGCTCAGATGAAAACGATAGGACATCTGACCGCCATGCGGCTGTGTGAATCGGACATTTGAGCCTTTTAATCGGTCTACGTCCGATGCCTGACGCCTAACGACATCCCTGCTGCTTTGAGCAAATGCACGTTTTATTTTACTACAAAGCAGGAGAACATAACATGTGTTTACAGGTGACTGCACAGTGATACCACGGTCGAGTGATCACATCATTGTAGCCAAACAGTAACACGATGCGCAGCTACGCTGATGGCAAAGCTGCCAATGCCATGTCAGTGTCATTTTTAGGATTCGTTAGTTGTGACTAAAGAGAATGTGCTATTTTCTTTGCAATTAGGGGTGGATGTTTGTGTCGGATCAACAAACTTTGGGTAAAACAGTTATTTTTGAGGGTGTATCAGAATCAAAGACAAAGACTGAAAGAGTCACATGAACTCGAACGAGACTGGAGAAAAAACCTACAGCCTGTACAGGTAATGCACCCAGGCGTATTCCCTGTACACAGGCAAAACACCAACAGGGAATGCACCCGCTTTGGGTCGACACTGACTGTTGTGGAGATCGCTAGACCCCTTCTGCATAAGTTACGGCCGGTAAGTTACCGCTGATATAAAGATGGCACACAATCGACAAAAACTAAAGCTCTTCAAACATCCTTACTCCGCCAACGTTATGCCACTTAGATGTCTACAGCTATTGATCAAATATTGCATCGCAAAATCCCGATCTTCTACAAGAAATAAATATCAGTTTCTCCACTTACTGATTGAGGCCTTGATGTTGATCTCGTACATCAGATTGGGCGAATTGCTTGCTCCTCCGTCTTGCTGCGTCCTGCCTGTGTGCACATCGTTCATTACACCACAGTTGCACAAAATATACAAGACACTTGCTAGTCCGTAGCGCGCTTCTCTTTCTGTGCGGCCCAAGTCGAGCAGAGAGCGACACTGCTTGCAGTGCAACTGCTTTGACAATTCGTACAGATCGACAATGCGGCGGCCATCACTCCAGGCGAAAAATTCACTTTTTGTCCACGGCCTTTCCTCCATTTTTCAGGAGTTTTTGTCGATAGTCTATCGAGCAAACTGATAGATAATGTTGCAAGGAACAATATTCAATGAATTAAATCACGAATGCAACTCGATAAAAAGCTGATTTTGTGGAAGAAATTTTGACCGCGTCTTTCGGGCCACCGGGCGCCATCATCTGACGTCAGCAAAGAGAACGTAACTTTCAACGAGTTCTTTCCCTTGTGCTCCCAGCCAGGTGCGCGGAAGCAAGTTTTGATGGTTCTGCTGGCTTGGTCAGTGCATAGATGTGTATTGACAGGATCGCCAACTCGTTGCGCGCGCTCAGCAAGTAGCGGAAAGCGGAAAAGACGATTTTGACAGTAACTTTACTTCCGGTGCAGTCTTTCAACACATGGAGAAGAAGGAGAATTTCGAAGGGGAGGTGGAGTTTGTGGCTGAGGTATGTGAAAAGCAAACAAACCAATACAAAAAGATCATTGCTGATGATTGAAATGAGTCATGTGAATCAACAATAAAGATTCATTGTGGACGGCACGTCATTATTTTTGTTTTTAACACTTGAAACGCGAGAGCATCTGACACACTGGTAAATCCGAAGCTGTGCACGCAAGCTGATCAGCAGATCGTTTTTCTGCAGAATTCTCGCTCACATCGGCCACTATTTTAGCTCAGCGAACCGACTGATTTGACAAATTTGTAACAGAACAATTTCTGAATGTTAGAAATTCGGCTGTAGATTTATAGATACCCTTTCTATTCCATGGTTGTTGTTTTTTCAGGGGGAAAGTATACCGACATCTCAATCGCTGAAAAGATGACAGCATCACCACAAAAGAAACTGCAAGAATTGCCAAAAGTAAGTAAAAATATTGACAGATCTATGTAAAAGACTATGAAAATTTAGAACTGGAACAACAGATATTCAAGAAATAACCGATAAGTGATATATTATAACTGAACCATTGATTGATTTGAATACTACATCATGCATGGAAGTTAAAAATGGTGCAGGAACTGGTCAGATCAACACATCAAAAAGATCAGTGCAATATATTTGTTTTCTCTCCCCTCTAGCATAATTCTGTTTTGATATATATGCTTGATGTCTTCTGTTGTTTTTAAATTCATTGTCACTTCTAAATTGCATGCTTTATTGCAGAACGCTTGTTCTTTCTGCCTTTCACCGGAGTTCAGAGAGCTTGTCGACCTATTCTCCACCAAATCGTTCAACTTCAAACGTCTATCAACTGCCATTAATTAGCTATCATCCAGCTATTTGTATGGACAGTTAGACTTATTTCTCTAGAAATTTAGTTTTACTAAGGGTTTATTGTTCTGCTTTTTTTCAGACATACCGTCCCGCACCAGAATTGCCAGAGGTTGTTGCAACTACAACTTTGAAGAACTGTGTCGTGATGTACAGCAGCTTCCCGAGTCGTGGTGCCTCGCGAAGAACGAGGTGAACCAGGTGGTTAAGGTTGTTGTGCTGGAGCCTGGAGGCCAGCTTGGTTAAGGTTTGACTTTGACTCAGCATTTTCAGTGATTTTTCTACGCAGCTGATGGTGTTTGGATTTAAAGTGTAAAGGAAAAAGTCCCCCCCGAAGCAGCGTGCTGCAGTTTAGACTGGCTTGGTGACAGTGTTGAAGTGAGTGACAAGTAACATTTTCAGTAAATCGCTTTGTGTTACAATTATTCAACACCAATTCTGAGCCAAGAGAATGATTTTTTTTTTTCATTTGGAATGTTGTGTTTTATAGGTTAGGTGTGGAAATTTGGATTTGACTGTAAAGCTCTTTAGCAGAGAATGTAAATAAACTTGACCAAGAAATTATTGCGACAAATTTCAAACTCCCAAATTAAAGCATTGATTAATTCCCGTTAATTAATTAATTAAATTAAATGTCACAAGAATTTATGCTTTAATTTGGGTGCAACATGTTGAAACTTTGTTTGAGAATGTATCTACTTCATTGATTAAATATATGCATGTGTATAAATAGGAATCTTTCTTGTGTCAAATTGTGTGAATTGAGACTGAGTGAGATAGTGAATGTTGGTACATTACAGGGCCGGACTAAGCAAAGAGGAGGGGGGGCGGGGGGGTTGCCAATGGTAGTCCAGGGGGATGTTCCTCTGCCCCTTGTGGGGGTCAGGGGGCGACGCCCCCTTAAGCTGAAGGGTAGGTCATATTCTGAGATAGGAAAATGGTCGCTCCTTGCATGAAACGGCATAAAATAAACAATAATACATTTTTTGTAAATAAGTGAGGTACATGTTTAGGTTGGGGAGGGGGGTTGCGCAACCCCCATAACCCCCCCCCCCCCCCCGCCCGGTAGCCCTAGTCCGGCCCTGCATTAATTGTCACTGTATGGTGTGTGTGTGTGTCACTGTGACCAAAGATACATATGCTCTATTTGAGTTCATACAACTTCCAATTCCATTCAAACGTTAACAAAGTGTTGCTTTCTTTCTTTCTTTCTTTATTTGGTGTTTAACGTCGTTTTCAACCATTCAAGGTTATAACAAAGTGTTGCTGGTATGCGACTGAACATGTTCTATTAGGAAAGCAAAGCAAATTCCAGTGTACATAGTGGTCAACATAAAAACAATCAGACGCATCGATGCAAGACATTTATCAAGTGGCTGACAATTGATTTTGAAATGAAAACTGTTTGCATAATATCTCGCTGTCAAAATTATATCTTGAACAAGTACACAAAGGAATTAGGTTTGAACCATAGCAAAATGAATATGTTTCAAATTTTCATGTTGCAGACTTAAATTTACATGGACTCATGAAAATACAGAACAGGCACTCAACAAGCCATGTGATACAATACTGAACCAAATACTGAAATAGGAAGAGAAGTACATTTTAACGACAGCAGATTTTAACACCAAAAATCGACACCTAAGACAACAATCAAGAAGTTCAAATTCAATGTACATGCACTTGATCAGATAGGATAGTTTGTACTGCATGAAGAAAGATCATACACAACACACTACAGAGATCCTTCCTGATTGTTCTCAACATTGTATGTTTTCAGCTTTTTCCTCAAACTCCTTTCTTTCCATGTGCATTTCATTTTGTCCAACATTGTATGTTTTCAGCTTTTTCCTCAGTCTTTTCTTTCCATGTACATTTCATTTTGTCCATCATTGTCTTCAGTTTGTGGTGGAGTCTTATTTAAAAAAAAACAGAACATTTTGCAAAGTGTCTTCTTGAACAGCTTGTGAAAGATCAAATGAATACAAAGTGTCATAAAAACACACCGGAACAGCATCACTGTTCCTGCATGGTTCAATAAAGTCATCTGCTTTTGCCTGTGTGTTGATGCACAGGTTTCACAGAAAATATGTTCCATGGACATCAAATCACCAAAGGGAAGTAATCGCTCTTTATGCATACGACATGTGTAATAGATTAAGCGAGAGTTGTACGGAACCTTTTCTCCTGGCACGAGAGGATGAAAGTCGCTTGTATATTTCAATGCTTGTTATTCTCTCAGGTGCCAGGAGAAAAGGTTTTGTACAACTCTCGCTTACTCTATTACACAGTCATGTCGTATGAATAAAGAGCAATTACTTCCCTTTGGTTATTTGATATCATCAACGCTTTGCCTCATTCTGTTTAAGATTTCTGCTTTGTGTTGCATGGACAGACACATCTGCAATACATTGGGCTTGACAAAGGTCAGTTTGCCCTTGTTCAGCATGCTTTTCATGTCAGGGGTGGTTTCACTCTCTTCACTGTAGAATTCAGGTGCGCAAGTCAGGGCTTCCAAACACTGCAATTTCTCATCTCTGTACGCACTCTTTTGGAGACACCAAACTCTCTGTTTTAGCTTTTTGGCAACACATACTCCAACATACTTTGCATTGTACTCTTCATCCTCTTTGATTTCTAATGCACTTACTGGTTCCCTAGTTTTTCTTCATAGGCCTTTAAGACACCAACAGTATAAACATGTGAAGGCAATCCAGGCTGAAACTGTAGGGGATACTGTCAACTCAGTAATGCCTGAATGCTGGGTTGAAAAAGCAGAGTAGTACCTGGCCCACGCCTTCTCCTTGGCAGCATTCCCAACCTTGCCTCAGGGAACTAGGCAGTCATGAAGAAGCAGAAGTTTCTCTTCCAGATCTGCACCTAAAACACAGAAAATAAAATATTATAATTAAAACAACACACAAATATAGCAGAAATCAACCCAAGAGTGAAACTGAAGATGTAGATGCATGCACACAATCAAAACCAACAACACACGACAACAACCCAAAACTACACTTTACATGAATGGATGTGAACATATTAAATTTTGTATTCCATTTGTCGTTATAGAACGTGTTGACAAACCACTTTCATGAATCCTTATCATGTCTTACAACTATGACATGTGCTATTAATGATCCTAAAAAACACATGAAATATTGTAGTGGCAGGCATGTACCTAAAATATTTGTAAACAGTAGCCTCTCTGTGCAACGAAGCAGTATTTTTGCTCGAAAACTATGAATGAAAGTGATCTTTCAGGTACTGGGACTTTGCAAGCTGATTTTTTTTATACCGCCTTACTCAAAAACTTACTTTTCAATTACTGAATTGGTCGACAAGCCCTCTGAGCTCCGGTGAAAGGCAGTTGTCATTCTTGATAGATGCACAAGCGTTCTGCAATAAAGCATGCAATTTAGAAGTGACAATGAATTTAAAAACAACAGAAGACATCAAGCATATATCAAAACAGAATTATGCTGGAGGGGAAAGAAAACAAATATATTGCACTAATCTTTTTGATGTGTTGATCTGACTTGAGTTCCTGCACCATTTTTAACTTCCATGCATGATGTACATTCAAATCAATCAATGGTTCAGTTATAATATATCACTTATCGGTTATTTCTTGAATATCTGTTGTTCCAGTTCTAAATTTTCATAGTCTTTTACATAGATCTGTCAATATTTTTACTTACTTTTGGCAATTCTTGCAGTTTCTTTTGTGGTGATGCTGTCATCTTTTCAGCGATTGAGATGTCGGTACTTTCCCCCTGAAAAAACAACAACCATGGAATAGAAAGGGTATCTATAAATCTACAGCCGAATTTCTAACATTCAGAAATTGTTCTGCTGCAAATTTGTCGGTTCGCTGAGCTAAAATAGTGGCCGATGTGAGCGAGAATTCTGCAGAAAAACGATCTGCTGATCAGCTTGCGTGCACAGCTTCGGATTTACCAGTGTGTCAGATGCTCTCACGTTTCAAGTGTTAAAAACAAAAATAATGACGTGCCGTCCACAATGAATCTTTATTGTTGATTCACATGACTCATTTCAATCATCAGCAATGATCTTTTTGTATTGGTTTGTTTGCTTTTCACATACCTCAGCCACAAACTCCACCGCCCCTTCGAAATTCTCCTTCTTCTCCATGTGTTGAAAGACTGCACCGGAAGTAAAGTTACTGTCAAAACCTCTCGCAGCCGCAGACGGGAGTTCGAAACAGGGCCAGCGTTGGCGCGCGCGCAGAGTTGGCGATCCTGTCAAGGGATATCTATGGTCAGTTTCAGCTAATTTCTTGAAGTTTGCGCTTGTCCTGTTCTGTGTGATTTTTGACTCTTTGGTACTGCTTGTGAATTAGATCGAGATGCACCCAAATGCTTTAGATCTAGCGGTTTGGAATGACAACTGCAGCAGTGCATACAAATAGAAGGAAATAGTAGTGTGTGTTGTGGAGGGGGTGACTTGTAAGCTTGTGTTGTGAAACATCCAGTGTTCTGTAAGTGTAAGGAATAAATCGCATGCCACACCACTAACAAGAAACTGTCTAAAACAAACGGGTATTGATAATGTCAAAGTCGAGTTTTTTTTCTCAAGAAGTCTACCACTGATGTAACGAGGAAAAATACGGACAAAATCTAAATTGAATTTAGTAAAACTAATATCCGGAAACATTCTTTTTCTAACAGAGTTGCACCATCATGGAACACACACTGTCTGATGTTGTTACTTTAAAAAATCGGCTGGACATACAAAAACTTATGACTGAGTCATTTTATTTGTACTAGTACGATAATTGATATATTGAGTAAATACGACTTTGAGCATGTTAATATGATTGACCTGCAACAAATTTGATAATGAGATGGGACGCGAAGTGAGGCTTATGGATACCAATCCAGTCCCTAACCACTACTACTACTACTACTAAAAACGAATTTTACTTTCGCAAATGGCTATGGTTGAACTTATGCGTTCCAAATTCAGGCCTCGCAATCCAGTGGCCTTAGTCGGGGGGATATATTTTCACTAGTTTCCAAAACTGGAGTGCACAAGAACTGACTTGTGACCATACAAAACTCTTTTAAAAGCACTGTAAGACAAACAAGAGTAAACCATAGACCTAGGTCCCTGAGTAAACATTGTGCACGAGCACGCGTTTCCCACACACCCCTCACTAGTGATTGGCCCTCCAATGTTTGTCCGACACACCCCTCACTAGTGATTGGTGTAATATACGTGTTGTTGGTCGTCCACAGATTCACATACGTATATCAAAGACAAGACCGTTCAGTTTCATGTCTGCTGTTTATTCCGTGCTACTGCCGTCGTGCCGCACTACATCAATCCCTGACGTCATCCAAGCGTCTTTTTAGGCTAAACTATCAAATCGTCTTATTAGACTAATCTAGTACAAAGTCATGGATACGACATCCCTCCCTTTCTGGAAAATAAGCTCCCTTCTGCTTATTAAAATTATATTACATTTATTTCTGACTTTTAATTTCAGGTTAAAATAATATGCCATGGTAACCCTATAAATTTACTTTTACTTTAAAATTAACCCATGTACACTTTTCTCTTCTTTTTTCCTTGAACATTTTTCTCTTTAAACTGACAGCGACGTACCATATGCATTGAACATGAAGCATGCCTAAAACCTTAAGACATGTGAACTTCAGCATGCACAACCACAACATTCAATGAACAAAGATAAAGGAAATAATCTCAACATACATGATTCTAAATAATTCTAAATCTTGTTTAGACTATCTGCCGTGAACTAAAACACGTGCTAAATTATGACTGTTTGTTGTTGTTTTGGTTGTCCTTATAGAGGTTGAAAACAATGATTGTAATTTGTATCTTGTCTTTTCAAAATATTCATTCATGAAACACAGTGGTAGCATACATGTACCTTGCCAAGATTGTGAGTCTTTGAAATGTTTCTTCTATAAGTTTATAACACTGTTGAACGTTAGAATAGAGAAACGTAAGAGAAACAAGACCTTTCCTTCTAGGATACAAGAACCACACTCTGAACATAGCAAACGAATGACTGGATCTTGAATGCACAAACTAAAATTTAAACACATCACGAATTGAGAACAAAATAATAACTCTTGGAGACGACTGCGATACCCTTAAGCACTGGGTATGGCACACTTGTGACTTTGAAAACTTGCCAGACACGGGCACCAAGCTTTCACGAGTGAACATTACTTGAAAACTTGCCAGACACGGGCACCAAGCTTTCACGAGTGAACATTACTTCACTTTATCTTCACCACATAATCTTCTAGCTTCTTGGGCGCAGCCCTGATCCTGGTGGGCCTTGCTGGAATTTTGTCCGGAGGTTTTTCTTCTTCGCCCAGAGTTTTGTCCGAAGATTTTTCTTCTTCACCCAGAGTTTTGTCGGAAGGTTTTTCTTCTTCATCCAGAGTTTTGTCATCATCGCGTTCCTGGTATTTCTTTACGAACGAAGAATTGCGGCTGTACACAGCGCCGCTTGGGGTTTGAACGGTGACCTTGCTCCCTGCTTTCTCGATGACCTCACATGGCTCTGGATGGAACGGTGTGTCAAATTTCCCTGTAGCCTCCTGGCGCAACAACACAGTGTCGCCCAGATTGACGTCGCTTGCTTTGGCGTTCCTCTTGTCATCTGCATACATCTTTGAGAGCCCTTTCTTTTCGGCGTCTCGATCCCGAACATCCTGGTCGCAGTCAGTGAAGAGTTTCAGCTGCGGCAGCTTTGTGCGTATTTGACGATTGAAGAGAAGCTCCGCTGGGCTGCGTCCCGTTGACGGATGTGGAGTTGCTCGATACGCAGCAATGTACTTCAGGACTTCATCTTGCCAGTGTTTCTTCTCTGCTTGAGCAATCTTCATCCTCTTCACCAGCGACTGATTTTGGCGTTCGACTTCTCCGTTTGCCTGCGGCCATCTTGGTGTTACTCTGATGTGCTCAGCACCAATGTCTCTCATATACTCTGCAAACGTCTCTGATATGAATTGTGGGCCATTGTCAGAGTGGATGGTGAGGGGTAAGCCATGTCTTGCGAAGATGGTTTTCAGCGCGTCCACGGTCTTTTCCGATGTCGTGGACTTCATGATCGCCACTTCGTAGTATCGACTGTAGTAATCGATCACGACCAATACAGAGTGCCCCGAAGGTAGTGGTCCTAAGAAATCAATCGCGATGTCCTCCCAAGGCCCCGACGGTAACTTGCTGCTTCTCACCGGCTCTGGTGGATTGGGTCGGCTGACCAGTTGACATCCGTGACATGATTTGCAGTATTTCTCGGCTGCTTTCTCCATTCCGGGCCACCACACCTTCGTACGTAGATTCTGTTTGGTCCCAACGATACCCAAATGACCCTCATGAGCTAAGGCTAGGATTCTCGGCCTCAACTTCTTTGGGACGATGATGCGGGATCCCCTCAGCACAAGGTTCCCTGCAGTGCACAGCTCAGGACTCACTGCGACATACAGCTTGTCACAGTTTTCCCAGCGTCCAGTCTCTAAACACTGTCTCACCGCCTGCAGTTCGTCGTCTTCACTCGCTGCCTGGTCGATCTCCTCGGCTGTCACAGCGTTCGGTGTGGCGCTTGAGGCGATGAAGTGAACGTGGGCCTCCGCTTCCTCGGCGAGGACGGAGGGCGACGTTGTGGAAGACTGCAGGAGCCTGGAGAGGGAGTCCGCGACGTTCTCCTTCCCCGGGATGTAGATGACATTGTATGTGTAGGCCTGCAGACGGAGGACCCACCGTTCAATGCGAGCGCTTGGCTTCGAGCGGGGTCCGTAGATGATCTGCAGAGGTTTATGATCTGTGAGGAGGTCGAAGGACAGCCCGTAGATGTAAGGGTGAAACTTCTCACATGCCCAGACGATGGCAAGCGCCTCCTTCTCTGTCTGGGAGTATCTCCTCTCGACGTCGGTCAGACATCGACTGGCGTAGCTGATGACTCGGGGACCACCGGTCTGCTTCTGCACCAGAATGCCAGCAACCCCGAATGGCGATGCGTCGGTGATGACCTGTGTCTTCGCCTTTGGGTCGTAGTACCCGAGAGTGTGTGCACTGGCCAGAGCGTCCTTCAACGATTCGAAGGCTGCTTGCTGTTCTGGGCCAAACACAAATGGCTGGTTCTTCCGCGTCAACTTCCGCAGTGGCTCGGTCAGAGTCGCGAAGTTGGGAATGAAACGTGCACAGAAGTTTACGAGACCTAAGAAGCTTCTGACTTCGCTGACGGTTTCCGGTTCTCGTGCGTTTCTCACCGCCTCGACCTTGGCGATGGCAGGGTTGATGCCCTTTGACGTCAGTTGATGTCCCATGAAATCTATCTCAGATTTTCTCAGTTTGCACTTATCAACGTTCAGCGTCAGACCTGCATCTTGTAGCCGTTGTAGCGCTTGACGAAGTCTCTCGTCGTGTTGTTTCGCGTCGGGCGCGTGTATGATGATGTCGTCCGAGAGGTTCGCGACACCCGGAATGCCTTGTACCACCCGCTGAATTTCGTGTTGGTAGATTTCAGAGGCAGCGTTGATACCCATCACCAAGCGTTTGTACCGGTACAGACCGCAGTGCGTCACAAACGTGGTAATGTCTCTGGAATCAGGGTGTAACTCACACTGGTGGTACCCCAATTTTAAGTCCAACTTTGAAAACACTCTGCTCTCAGCCATGTCCTGTAGAAGCTCATCGACGGTGGGGATTGGATGACGCTCGCGCATGACAGCTTCATTCACGCGACGCATATCTACCGTCAGGCGAATGTCATTGTTCGGTTTAGGCACAATCACAATCGGGCTCACCCATGGTGTGGGTTTCTCGACAGCCTCGATGATGTCCTTGTCGACCAATTCACGAATTTTGGCTTCTACCTTCTCTCTGAGACCAAACGGTGTTCGTCGCACTGGCTGAGCGACGGGTTTAACGTTCGGGTCTACTTCCAACTTTACTTGGCGGTCTTTCAGCTTTCCAAACCCTTTGAAGAGTGGTCCGAATTCCTTGACGATTTCTTCTTTGAATTCATCCCTCTCACTGGTTACAGCTGACACACTTTGTACGTCCAGTCCGATTTTCAGAACTTTCAGAGTTGTTGCTGTGTCCCTACTTAGCAACGCTTCACCTTTCTCTCTGATGACGATGAATTCTGCTGTAGTCTGGTTTGCACCTGCCTGTATCTCAGCTGTGAAACTGCCGATAGTATGGAGAGGTGATTTCGATGTGTACGTGAACAGTTTTTTCTCACACTTTCTTGTGGTACACTTGATCTTCTTCTCCTTCATCTTCGTCCACAGTTTCTCGTCAATGATGTTGGTATCACTACCAGAGTCGATAATGACGTCCGTTTGTACACCGCCAATTGTCACGCTTATCAGATTGTTCTTCTGCCTACTTGACGTCATGAACACGTAATTATGTTCATCACCGTCTGCGTCACTTTCACTGGTGTCAGTTTCCGCCTCTAACTGTCGCACTCTTGGCTTGTTGCGGAATTTTGTCTTTCGCTTGTTGTGAGGTCTGCTGTCTCTCTTTCCATCGCCACCCTCTTTCTTTCTGGATCTACATTTTGTGGCGTAGTGGTCAGCACCGTTACAGTTGTGACAAGTTTTCCCTCTTGCTGGGCACTGGGGACTTTTGCCATAGTGGTCATGTGATCCACACCGGTAACATTCACCTTTCTGTTGAGCTTTGTGTGTATTTCCACGATCTTGCACAGCATGCACCTGTGACGCTTCTTGCTTCATTTGTGCAATCTGCTGTGATACCGTCTCTTGCAAAGCAGCCTCAGTGAGAATTTGGGCGATTGTCAAGGTTTCTCCTTTCTCCAACAACTTTCTCCTGAGTTTATCAGACGTGCAGTGTTCAATAACTTGGTCTCTGATCTGAATGTCATTGTCGGCAAACTCACACCCTACAGTAGCCTCCCTGAGTCTAATCACGTATTTGCTTATCGACTCGTCCTTTCCCTGGTGTATTTGCCGGAATTTGTGACGTAGGAAGATCGGATTGGTTTTCGTTTTGAAGTGCTTGTTGAGAGCATCAACTGCTTTTTCGTATTCTTTAGCAGTACCGGCATCGGGAAGTTGTTTGAAAATTGTTCTTACCTCCCTGCCTGCCGTGTATAGTAGTAATGCACGGCGCTGTTGTTTTGTGGAATCTTCTGTCATGTCAAACAGTCCAATGGAGTCGGCGTAGGCTTCGAATTCTTCGATCCACGTGGTCCATTTCAGTGACACTTGTTGAGCATCTCCTGTCGCCTCAAAGGCATTTGGAGCCTGTACGCCATGATTTATACTCGTCGCCATTGTAATATACGTGTTGTTGGTCGTCCACAGATTCACATACGTATATCAAAGACAAGACCGTTCAGTTTCATGTCTGCTGTTTATTCCGTGCTACTGCCGTCGTGCCGCACTACATCAATCCCTGACGTCATCCAAGCGTCTTTTTAGGCTAAACTATCAAATCGTCTTATTAGACTAATCTAGTACAAAGTCATGGATACGACAATTGGCCCCTCCAATGTGTTTCCCACACACCCCTCACTAGTGATTGGCCCCTCCAATGTTTGTCTGAAGAAATGCAAGGGTATTCACTCTTTCGCAACCTACAAACCAGACAGTTATTCCAGAAAATGTTCTATTAGGTATAGGTATAGGGACAAACTCATTGAACGAGATAGGCCTCGCGGCCTTTATACGTCCCATCATTAGTTCAATAACGTATAGATCATACATTGGTCTGTATTGCATGGACAATTTGTAACTTGTGTGACAATGGTCACTCATCGTACTCATACAAACTTGATTTCATAAATATTTCTGTGTCCAGTTGGTTCTTGAATCTGTTGAGGTTAGTAGCCGTTTTAGTTTTGTGAGACAGTGAGTTCCAAACTGGTGCAACTCTATTGCTAAATAGTAAATGTAAACTTTCGCACGTTTGTTTTTGCAAACTGTATGTAGGCCTACAATTTATCAATATTATTTCTTGTTTTATCACACACGCTTTCAGCAAAAAAATATGAGCTGTCAATATCGTCCAGTTGGTTTAAAGTCTTATAAGTCTGAATCAGATCTCCTCTGGTTCTTCTGTGTTTGAGGGATGGTAGATTTATTAATTCAATAAAGAAAACAAATTATTTGCAGTACAGTCAAACTTGTCTGCAACAACCATCCAAGGAGCCGACCAAAAAATTGATTATAAATAAAGTGGCTGGAGGGGAAAGGTGAATTATTAATGACGTTTTATCTATAATGTACACACAGAAACAAAAATTGCATGATGCGGGGGATCCTTCGGGGTGTTGGGCAGATGGTTGTTACGGAGAGCTTATTGATGGGGCAGATTGCATTGTTTACATTGTTATTGAGGTTGTAGAGATAGAATATGATGTATTCTGTATTATTGATTGTGTAACAGATCATGTAACATCACTGTGAAGCTAATACACAATAGACTTTCTGTGCAGGTTAGGTTCACATTTAAAAACATGTAGTAGTAGTAGTACGAGTAGTAGTAGCTTTGGGACTGGCGTATAATCACCTTAATTAAGGCCTCGCGGCCCATAAGTTGTCCCATTCTTTGGTTGCGTACAAGTTGGAGTTTTATTTCCTCACGCGTCAAAGTCGAAGAATTTTTCTAAAGCAAATAAAAAAACAAGTCTGTTTACGGTATCCCGACCGACCCTATTTTTTCGCGGGACCCTAGACTTTTTTTTTTTTTGGCATTTGGGGGAGAAAAAAAAGTCTTTGTTTTTTGGCATTATAACATAAAAATATGGGGTTTTTTGAGAAAATTTTTTTTTTTAAAATACCCACCTATCGACCCAATTTTTTTGCCTATGTTACTGTAAACAGACTTTTTTTTTTTTTGCCTAATAATTTTGTGGACTTGTCCCGGTTATTTTGTTTAAACTGTTAGTTCTTGGTTCAAATTTGAACATATCTGGAACTTAATGTGCATGTATGAATTTTTGCCAAACACTGAGTTTGTTTCTTTATTTGACTTCAGGCAGACGACAGCAGGCAGGCTGGGGACTTCAGGCAGATGACGGCAGGCAGGCTGGGGACTTCAGACAGATGACAGCAGGCAGGCTGGGGACTTCAGACAGATGACAGCAGGCAGGCTGGGGACTTCAGACAGATGACAGCAGGCAGGCTGGGGACTTCAGACAGATGACAGCAGGCAGGCCGGGTGAACCAAGTACACGCACAGCCTCTTCAGTGTACTCAAAACGCCTTCTGTTTGCCACTGGCCGCCGAAACATCTCGCAGTAAACCTTTACTGGCTTTAGCCTCATTTGGATTGGATGGAGGACCTGGGGTTTTCACATTCGGGTAATCTTTTTTTCTCCCTATTTTACCTGATCATATGATTCTCAATCCTCAATTTTGGCAATGGTGATAGATCTGTGGAAACATGGTAAAACCGTCGTCTGCTTCACATGTGGCCATGCTTTGAGGCCTCCGCCGCCTCTTCAAAATAATTCCCCTCACCGTCTCAGACCTGGCCAGGCATTTACATGGGATAAGAGCGTCCCTCCACTTGGTCACATACCATAAACAAACACCCTGACTGCTTGCTCTGGGGAGTTTGAATTTTTGATGATTTAATTTCCTAAATTAATTCTTTAAAAAAAATATTTAAAAAATATCACTGTGCACATCGAGCACCTAGGATGTTTAATGTTTGGTATGTTACCAAGTGGAGGGATGGTATGTTGCTAAGTGGAGGGATGGTATGTTACCAAGTGGAGGGATGATCTTATTCCGTGTAACAGCCTGGCCAGATGTGAGACGGTGTCGTACAGGAACTGGTTTCACAAGGCAGAGTGGGCCTTTGATTAAAACTTCACTTTATAGTGTCGGTTAGACTTCAGTCTCTTTCTTACAGATAAGATATTCTGGAAGACTAGTGACATTTGCTGTGTGAGTCTCTAGTCAGGTGTTAAGTGCCAAAATATTCGTCTGAAGCATGCCTGCTTTTCATGATAAGATTCCCTCCAATTTAAAACCTGATTTTCTAACATTTTTGGAGGTCGTAAAAGGATGTAGCTGTAGCATGTTTTTTTGTTTTTTTTCTGTGCATTATTTGTTTTGTGATGTAGAAACCAGAAAAGTGGATGCATTTATTTATTGGTCTCTGGTCTTAAATTGTTTTTAGAATAAAAGCAGATGGCGTCACAAGCAGATGGCGTCACAAGACTCTGAATGCAGGTGAGGAGTTACCTCCCTTGGTGTTCATCCTGAATTGATCATCCATCACACAGCTTGCAGAACAAAACCCAGGCTTCCAGACGACAACATTTCTTCACATGATGGAGGAGGGGGGCAAGAGCAAGCCGTACAAGTGTGACCGCTGCGAGCTGACATTCTGCCTCGACACGTCCAAGTTCGCTCACATGACCATCGAGCACAAGGACCCGCCGCCCCACACGTGCACCGTGTGCGACACCGCTTTTTTCAGCGCCAGTATCTTCGGCCACCACCTGTATCAGCACTGCCTGGACAACGGCGAACCGGACTCCATCCGCTGCTGTTTGTGTTCCCTCCAGTACCCCAGCGAGCACGGCCTGCGTATTCACCTGTGTCAGCACACAGGCGCCAAGCTGCCGTCGAAGCCCACCAAGTGCAAGTACATGTCGAGAAGCAAGCTGTATTCGTGCGACTACTGCCGCATTACATTCCTAGGGCGTTCTCGATTGCGGGAACACCTAAAGACGCACAAGATGAACAAACCCAACGTGTGTGGAAAATGTCAGCAGACGTTTGAAAACAAGTTTCACCTGGTGCAGCACTTGCGGGGACACAACTGTCAGAGTTCGCCCCAGGGTTCCGTGGACAAACAGTTTTCTCAAATTTCGTTTGGCGCATCAGTCTCAAAGTCAGAGGGCATAGGAGAATAAGTGTGTTCACTGTGCTATGTGTGTCCACTGTGCTGTGTGTGTCCACTGTGCTGTGTGTCCACTGTGCTGTGTGTGTTCACTGTGCTATGTGTGTCCACTGTGCTATGTGTGTCCACTGTGCTATGTGTGTCCACTGTGCTGTGTGTGTTCACTGTGCTATGTGTGTCCACTGTGCTATGTGTGTTCACTGTGCTATGTGTGTTCACTGTGCTGTGTGTGTCCACTGTGCTATGTGTGTTCACTGTGCTATGTGTGTTCACTGTGCTATGTGTGTCCACTGTGCTATGTGTGTCCACTGTGCTGTGTGTGTCCACTGTGCTGTGTGTTCACTGTGCTATGTGTGTTCACTGTGCTATGTGTGTTCACTGTGCTATGTGTGTCCACTGTGCTGTGTGTGTTCACTGTGCTATGTGTGTTCACTGTGCTATGTGTGTCCACTGTGCTATGTGTGTTCACTGTGCTGTGTGTGTTCACTGTGCTATGTGTGTTCACTGTGCTATGTGTGTCCACTGTGCTATGTGTGTCCACTGTGCTGTGTGTGTTCACTGTGCTATGTGTGTCCACTGTGCTATGTGTGTCCACTGTGCTATGTGTGTTCACTGTGCTATGTGTGTTCACTGTGCTATGTGTGTCCACTGTGCTGTGTGTGTCCACTGTGCTGTGTGTGTTCACTGTGCTATGTGTGTCCACTGTGCTGTGTGTGTCCACTGTGCTGTGTGTGTTCACTGTGCTATGTGTGTCCACTGTGCTGTGTGTGTCCACTGTTCTGTGTGTGTTCACTGTGCTATGTGTGTCCACTGTGCTATGTGTGTTCACTGTGCTATGTGTGTTCACTGTGCTATGTGTGTCCACTGTGCTGTGTGTGTCCACTGTGCTGTGTGTGTCCACTGTGCTGTGTGTGTCCACTGTGCTGTGTGTGTCCACTGTGCTATGTGTGTCCACTGTGCTATGTGTGTCCACTGTGCTATGTGTGTTCACTGTGCTGTGTGTCCACTGTGCTATGTGTGTCCACTGTGCTATGTGTGTCCACTGTGCTATGTGTGTCCACTGTGCTGTGTGTGTCCACTGTGCTATGTGTGTCCACTGTGCTATGTGTGTCCACTGTGCTGTGTGTTCACTGTGCTATGTGTGTCCACTGTGCTATGTGTGTCCACTGTGCTGTGTGTTCACTGTGCTATGTGTGTCCACTGTGCTATGTGTGTCCACTGTGCTGTGTGTGTCCACTGTGCTATGTGTGTTCACTGTGCTATGTGTGTTCACTGTGCTATGTGTGTCCACTGTGCTGTGTGTGTTCACTGTGCTATGTGTGTCCACTGTGCTGTGTGTGTCCACTGTGCTGTGTGTGTTCACTGTGCTATGTGTGTCCACTGTGCTATGTGTGTCCACTGTGCTGTGTGTTCACTGTGCTATGTGTGTTCACTGTGCTATGTGTGTTCACTGTGCTGTGTGTTCACTGTGCTATGTGTGTTCACTGTGCTATGTGTGTCCACTGTGCTATGTGTGTTCACTCAAATCACAGTAGCTGCTGTTTAGCGTGGCAGCCAGTCTATTACAAATACGTCAGTTTGCCGGTTATTTAAACCATGGGATTTGTTTCTCTACCTCATTGCCCTTGTCTTGTTCCATTCTTCGTGCTCTTGTCTTTTATTCGATCCTTCTTTTCTTACTTTTTCTTTCTAGTTGGAGTTTTTTTCTATTGAATTTTTCTTGTCTTTTTTTTTAATTCTGTCATTTACTTGGTTTTTGTCAAATTTGTTTAGTTTTGTTCAAAACTCTATCATGGATTTGTGTGTATGGGAAGCCCTTATTTACCCCACCCCTACCCTGCAGTGCAAAAGGGAAGAATCAAGTATAATGTATGTATAAGACTGAGACTGAGAGATGAGAGAGGCAGGAAGAGATGGATTGCTGGCCTAGACATGTATGTATTCGCATGTGTGTTATACAATGTAACACAAAATCTTTACAGCGGTGTACTGTGACTAAATCAGAGGAGCGCTTCTGACATGAAAACCAGTTCATCTTAAATGCTATCCCAACATTTGGCAATGAATTTATTTCCCAGCATCAGCTTTTCAAACTAATTCTTGTCAGTTTTAGTGTTGAATGTTGAACTCCCCAGCGTGAAGGATAAAGAACCCCAGCTCACAGTGTCAGTGACAATCTCAGAGTTGGGATGACACACACTCTTGCAGGGGAAAGAACTGTGTAGTGTCAAGGAAAACTTCAATGGTTTACAGTTTCCCATTTTTCGGATAATCTAGGGTGCAAGAGTGTGAACATAATATAGTGTCCCTGTGTCAATAATTATTTTTACCTTAATCTCCAAATGATTTTGTGGAAAAGCTGATTCACCTTATTTGAGTAAGTCTGCTAGTACTTTGTTTTATGAGACGCCTGCAGCGTGTTTATGGAGGCTGTCACCCCTGTTTCAGATAATGTGTTGGCCCAAGCCTTGCGAAAGTATTGTGGGGTCAGAGAGCGATTTGAGAGTGAGATGTGTTTGAATGTGTTTGTTTTTGTGTGGGATGTGCAAGGTGCATCATAAGGACTATGTGGGTATTTTTTTCGTGTTTCCATAACCCACCAAACTCCGACATGGATTACAGGATCTTTTCCGTGCACACTTGGGCTTGTGCTTGCGTGTACACACGAAGGGGTTAATTCACTAGCAGGTCTGGGAGATCGGAAAAATCTCCACTCTTAACCCACCAGGCGGCAGCGACCGGGATTCGAACTCACAACCTCCCGATTAGTAGGCCGACATCTTACCACCACGCCACTGCGCCCATCATAAGGACTAACCAACTTTCAGGACTTGTGTTGTAATTCCCAGGACATGTATGATGCGAACAGTGACTATCAAGGAATTGATTTGTGTGGGAGAGCGTTTATGTTGTGCGGGACTAAAATCTTCCATTGGGTGAGAGGTGTTGCAGGGATGTCGTTAGGTGTCGGACATCGGACATATAACGATGAAAATCCCCAAATGTCCGATTCACATTGCCGCATGTCGGTCAGATGTCCTAGCGTTTTAGCCTGAGCGTGGTCATTGTCTGATATGTATTCCATTCCTTCGGACAGCGCGATAATCGTTAATTTTCATTTCAAGATACAAATCTTCTAAAAGACCGAACGCTCTCGTGTTCAGCTGACACTGAAGTTGCCAGTGCCGCGTGCGGATCTTTTCTTTTGTCGGGAATTCCCGAACCGTTTGTGGTATGCGCCGTTTGGGTATAACCGTCTCGGTGCAGCGCACTGATCTAAAAATAGTGGATTATTTTTAGATCAGTGCATGCTACAAGAGTACGGAAGACAACTCCAACTGACTAAATTTGTCGTCTGCTTTTGTTTTCGATACGAGACGAAGCACTGAATTATGCTGCAGGAAAAAAACCTAAAGCCTGCAAAAGATCAGCATTAGATCAAACCGATCTGGATAAAAGTTGAAAAACAAAATGATCGGTTTGATCTAATGCTGATCTTTTGCAGGCTTTAGGGTTTTTTTTTCAACGGCATAATTCGGTGCTTCGTCTCGTATCGAAAACAAAAGCAGACGACAAATTTAGTCAGTTTGAGTTGTCTCCCGTACTCCTGTAGCATGCACCATAGATGTGTATCTATGCATGCACTGATCTAAAAATAATCCACTATTTTTAGATCAGTGCGCTGCACCAAGACGATTATACCCAAACGGCGCATACCGCAAACGGTTCACAAAAGAAAAGCTCCGCACGCGGCACTGGCAACTTCAGTGTCAGCTGAACACGAGAGCGTTCGGTCTTTTAGAAGATTTGTATCTTGAAATGAAAATTAACGAATATCGCGCTGTCCGAAGGAATGGAGTACATATCGGACAATGACCACGCTCAGGCTAAAACGATAGGACATCTGACCGACATGCGGCAATGTGAATCGGACATTTGAGGATTTTCATCGTTATATGTCCGATGTCCGACGCCTAACGACATCCCTGCTATATTATGTGTGTGTTCTACAGCGCGCTCGCGTGTGTGAGTGTGGGCGCATGACTTTGGAACAATTCCATGGAATGTGTTATAAGCTGTTTGGCGCAAATTCATAATGTCCTATTACACTTTCTAAAAGCGGTAAAATGTCCTATTGATGCTGAAGAACTCAGGACATTTGTCCTATAGGTATGAATCTGTAGCAACATCCCTGTGTTGTTATGCTGTAATGTTAGTTTAATTTCACGACTTGATTCAATAGCAAAATGTTTGAATCGTTCCTTTGCTTTGATGCCATGTGAATTGGTATGGGTGCATGTTGTCATCATCCCGAACGCTTGTGTGTGTGTGACAGTGCGTGCTCGAGTGTGTAAAAGTGTGTGTGTGACAGTGTTGTGTGTGCCTGAGTGTGTAAAAGTGTGTGTGACAGTGTGTGCCTGAGTGTATAAAAGTGTGTGTGACAGTGTGTCTGATAGTGTAAAAGTGTGTGTGACAGTGTGTGCCTGAGTGTATAAAAGTGTGTGTGACAGTGTGTCTGATAGTGTAAAAGTGTGTGTGACAGTGTGTGCCTGAGTGTATAAAAGTGTGTGTGACAGTGTGTGTCTGATAGTGTAAAAGACTGTGTGCCTGAGTGTGTAAACGTGTGTGTCTGAGTGTGTGTGACAGTGTGCATATGTAGTAACCCCATGTATGGAAGAGCCAGTACCAGGCCACTGTGGACTTACACAGGTATAGCCAGCAAACTGTAAAGCACCAACAAAAATATTGCCACTGGAGATAATCAAACCCCGACAGCTAGCATGGGGCAAGTGCTCTAACCACAATGCCACCCCAGATAGTAGCTCTGCGCTTCATTTAAAATGGCTAGCGGCGCTAAGCAATAAAGTTGTCGAACATGCTTCCTGTCATTTCTCTGAAGATACCATGGCAGTTGTAATGTTCTCTCTGATTAAGGGCATCGGTTCACCTATCATAAATCATCAATCTCTGTCCGAAACAAAAGATTGGCTGCGAAAATTTACATATTTGATTTAGACGACAGCTATCCTGACAAATTGTCCCTCCTCTGAGGGAGGTAATAACAGACTTCATTAAGACGATCATTTGTTGTTTTTCTTATACTCGCCCCCACACACAGGCATGCACACACACACGTACACACACACACTGACATGCACACACACACACACACTCTGGAATGCACACAAACAGACTTCCCCAGGCTTTGTGATTTGTCACACATTTTATATATTGCAACTCACAGGAACTCTTACAACTCTGAACAAGCATGCATGAGACAAGGAAACTAACATTTAAACAAATCCAGCAAAGGTTACAAACACTCCTCCCCAGTTTGACTGGCACTGGCAGTTGTTCAAAGTGAGGTACTAATAATACTTGAGCCAGGAGTGAGCATGTGTCATAACAAAGTGTTTCCTTCCTGGGCTGTGCAGTTGTTTGTCTAACAGTAACACAGTCTACGGCAGATGCAGAATGTGTTACAATTCCAGCCAAGAAACAGTCATAGCCTCGTAGGATGCACTGAAAAACCTGTGTACCTCTTAGAGTCTGGGGGAGGGGTACCAAAAGTTGCAGTCATCAAAAAAGTCAAGGCCACCAACACTCTACTGAGAAAAAAACCCACTTCTATCTTTGGCAAAGCATATGAAATGGCGGCCCCAGAAGTCATTGTTGGCATACCCCTCACTCATTGAAATTGCTTATTGCAAGCAATAGATCTCTGCGCCTTGAGTCCGAGTCTGGAGATACGCGCGCGATATAAGACTTCATTAAAGCAAACGGCAGATCACAGGCCAACAATTCAAACTACATTTGGAAGATAAATTGATTCAGCATTTTAAATGTCATAATCACATTTTGTAACCAAAGAGAAATCGAACGCAGAAGAAGAAGAAGCAACCAAAGAAAAACGATTTTTGGTCAAAATGTAAATAGCAGTGCCGCCTTACGGCTGCGGAAGGTACATCAAAAGCAGCACTCATAAAAGAGTCAACTTTTCCTAAGCTGCACCGAAAATCCCTTGTTCCTTTTACCTATTATGCCCACAGAGCTCTACCAAGGTATGAACAAGGTAATACTTTCTGGGTTGCATGTCCATTATACTTACAGCCTAAAGAGCTTGATTATCAAGATGCAAAGTAACCCTTAGGCTGGTTGTCGCGACACTTTACGTATCTGGTTGTCATGACCTATGTTGCGCTACTGGCTCAATTTGTTTGGTCGGTTCCGATTACCTCCCATGGATGCGAAAACCTATATGACCGTTTTTCTTTATTTTTCTGTTAATTCACCAGTGGCTTTGTAACGTGTTACAGAATTGCACCAGTGTAAGGGTTAATGTTTTCTTGGCTGCTTGTGTAGCTGCTACTTTACCCCACACACCTTAACCCAAGCAACGTCCACTTCACTAAGCTTGCCGCACAAAGCTTTGGCACTGAATTTACCACAAAGCTTTGGCACTGAATTTACCACAAAGCTTTGGCACTGAATTTACAACAGGCAGGTTTCACGGTAATCAGACTCTTTGATGTGTGTAAACTTTGCCTTCAAATTACTTGCTTACTGTGTTGATTTTCATCATTTTTTTCTGCTTGGCATGAGTAAGTATGGTATTTGCAATACAAAAAAATAAATAAAAGCTAAAATGTTTGTGTTTGAGCAATTATTTGAGCGCGTTTTTCGAAGCGAACGTGTGAATCCTGACAGACACCATTTCCTTCTGTCACATGACCCCATCTCAAAGTGTGATTCAACAGACACAAAAATAACACACAAAACTTATGATAATGGGGTTATTAATTCAATTAATACACAAGGTTAGTCTCTGACTAGAGAAAATAGGGAAACAATATCAAATGGGAGCATAAAACCGTTTCTGGAAAAATTTTCAATCACCACCGAAAGTGTCTGTCAGTAAAAAAAACACGTGCTTTGTTTGCAAAGCAAAGCCTAATTTTACACATCGCGTGCTTTTGTCTGTTATTCTTGCTTGTGAACATCATTTTATTGATGTTCTTCACTGGAAAGCAGGTGTATCATCAACAGTATCACAAAATCGCAAAGAATGAACATTTTTGTTGTGATCCGACCGGTGTCTGTAGACTGAATCACACGTTCGGCAAACTTCGTTTTTAACGGAAATAACCGAGCCTTTAATCGGAAACGACGTTTCAACCGCTTCATATCGTCTGCAGGAAGAAAAAGAGGAATGCGATACCCAGTGAGTAAAACATTTAATCGTTTTTAGTGCCTTTTGATCAAGTTTTGTTGCGTCTGTCAGCAACGTTCGTCAACCCAACGTTCGGCACAGCGACGCACGCATACGGATTTGCAGCGTTTGCATTCGGAAAGTGAGGGATTTGTGAGTTCGTTTGCATAATTTCAATCGCTAGTAGGTTTTCCCTTCGTCTCCCATTCTTGTGTGTACATGTTATTGGCATTTCATTGTGTAAATTGAAAGTTTGTGAGTAACAGTAGTAAAATCTGTCGAACGTTGGCAACGCTGACAGACGGAAATATCGAACGTTGCCTTCAATGACAGACTGGCTTGGCGATCGTACTTTCGATTCGTAGGAACACAATATATAGAGACAACAATGTGCGCTCGTTACCCACAACGGTCATGAACCGGTGTAACACAAAATTTTTACTCCACGAAAAATTGACTCGGACGGAGTAAACTTCCAGTAAAAATCTTGTACGAAAAAAGAACTCACAAGGAACTAAATTTTTACTCCCCAAATATTTACTCCCAGTAAACATCTCGTACGAGAAACTTAGGGCCTACTCCTTCGTTTATAATTCGCGCAATATCCCATTTACGTGCAATCCCGTTTTGCCGCCGTCCCATTTTGGCGACATTTAACAAGCCAAGCATCATTTTACTACCGCATCCCATTTTGGCGCAATCCCGTTTCGCCGCTATCCCATTTTTTTGAATTTTTTTTTCTTTTTACATTTAGTCAAGTTTTGACTAAATGTTTAACATAGAGGGGGAATCGAGACGAGGGTCGTGGTGTATGTGTGTCTGTGTGTGTGTGTGTGAGTGTGTGTGTGTGTGTGTGTGTGCGTGTGTGTGTGTAGAGCGATTGAGAGTAAACTACTGGACCGATCTTTATGAAATTTGACATGAGAGTTACTGGGTATGATATCCCCGGACGTTTTTTTCAGTTTTTCGATAAATGTCTTTCATGACGTCATATCCGGCTTTTTTTAAAAGTTGAGGCGGCACTGTCACACCCTCATTTTTCAATCAAATTGATTGAAATTTTGGCCAAGCAATCTTCGACAAAGGCCGGACTTCGGTATTGCATTTCAGCTTGGTGGCGTAAATATTAGTTTATGACTTTGGTCATTAAAAATCTGAAAATTGTAATTAAAATTATTTTTTTATAAAACGATCTAAATGTACGTTCATCTTATTCTTCATCATTTCCTGATTCCAAAAACATATAAATATGTTATATTCGGATTAAAAACAAGGTCTGAAAATTAAAAATATAAAAATTATTATCAAAATCAATGGACGTCTACCCACAACACGCCACTGGATGCCGCGTGGTGCCAGTCGTGAAAACCAGGTTCTTTGTCCCACAGTGAGACATTCAAGTTGGGGACTTTGTGACCGCTGACTTTGTCAGCATGGATGGAAAGGTGGAGAGATACAGGGCGGTGATCATCCCCAAGTCAACCCATTTCCCCGATGGGCCAGATCGAGAGGAGATCTGTGTGAAGTGTTTGCGCGCAAAAGACAATGGGAGATACTATGTCTTTCCTAATGTTGATGACATTTCATGCTTGCCAATGGCTCAGATAAAAAAAAATCCCACCAACGAACCATGAACAACAGGGGGGATTACTATTTTGACATGTGACCAAGTCTCATTTGAGCGTTCACAGTGTTACCTGAGAATAGCACACCCCCTTGAATTGGGACCAAAGAAAAAGCGTTGTATATATGCATTTTTGAATGCTTTTCTAAAGTCATAAGTTCATTTGTGAAAAAAATAAATTTTTAGGGATTGTTTTGCTGAATGCATGCAGTTAAGAAATTGACCCCGTTTTCAAATTTAGGGGGTAGGGTTGCCCCATAGCCCACGTATGTCTGTGTGACTGTGTCAAATATCAATCTACTTTGCGTACAAACTGTATAGATGTTTGTTTTTCGATTTTAGAATGATTTCTTAAGCTGGTTAGAACTTCTGAGGTCTACAGGAAACGATAAAGATAAAAAATGTACAAAATATAAGTAGCGTCCTTTATCTTACCATTGTTCTGATCAATACTGTCCCTTTATTTGCAAGTTAACCGTTTTTATTAATGTGTTCAAGGAGTATGTTAAAAATTATTATCAATGGTTGCTTTAAACAGCACCTTTGGGCAGTTATTATGCACTGAAGTTGTAAAAGCATGTTTTGGGGTTTTTAGGATATAGCGTCTTGGAACGCCAATCATCTTGGAAATACGAATGTTCATATAATTTTTGAGTCACTTGAGAAAAAGTGACTCTATGTAATCGGTCAGTGTTAGTCTGTCCGGCCGGCCGTCCGGCCGGCCGTCCGGCCGGCCGTCCGTAGACACCACCTTAACGTTGGACTTTTCTCGGAAACTATCAAAGCGATCCGGCTCATATTTTGTTTAGTCGTGACCTCCAATGACCTCTACACTTTAACGATGGTTTCGTTGACCTTTGACCTTTTTCAAGGTCACAGGTCAGCGTCAAAGGAAAAATTAGACATTTTATATCTTTGACAAAGTTCATCGGATGTGATTGAAACTTTGTAGGATTATTCTTTACATCAAAGTATTTACATCTGTAGCCTTTTACGAACGTTATCAGAAAAACAAGGGAGATAACTAGCCTTTTCTGTTCGGCAACACACAACTTAACGTTGGGCTTTTCTCGGAAACTATAAAAGTGACCGGGCTCAAATTTTATGTGAACGTGACTCCCAGTGACCTCTACACTTTGACGTCTGCTTTGGTGACCTTTGACCTTTTTCAAGGTCACAGGTATGTCTTGAAGGAAAAAAATTGAAATATCATATCTCTGAAACTATTCATCGGATTGATTCAAACTTTATAGGATTATTCTTTACATCAAATTATTTACATCTGTATTGTGTTGTGAATAGCAATTTCTTCCTGTCCATCTGATGCCTCATATAATATTCAGAACTGCGAAAGTGACTCGATCGAGCGTTTGCTCTTCTTGTTTTTACTGTTTTGGATAGATAAAAAGTTGAACTCTTGGTGCAAACTGTTTTTTGGCCCCTGTTTGACTATTTATTATTTTGGAATATTGTGTGTGAGAGGGAAACTGCAATCCTCAATATCATGAAACGTGCCCACAAAGCTTTGGCACTGAATTTACCACTACAAAGCTTTGGCACTGAATTTACCACAAAGCTTTGGCACTGAATTTACCACAAAGCTTTGGCACTGAATTTACCACAAAAAGACTTTGTGAAGTCAAACTAGGGCTCATAGAAGGCCTTAACCACACTGCCAGACAGTTGATATTTTCTGTGTTGCATGTTGTACCCATTATAGTGACTTATACCCCACACAGCTTCCAAGATGCCAAGTTATCAAACAATTTATACTTTCTAGGCTGTAATTTGTAAAGTGTACCCAAGTCACGTGAGAAAGTTAATATTTTCTGTGTTGCATGGTGTAACCATTATACCCCACAGAGCTTAGAGGCGGTACAGGATAAGTGCCAGACGCAGAGTCCAGGTAGGCTTGCGGAACAACCTGGCCGTGACCCCCCGGCATGCTGTGGCCTTGACCCACCATCTGTAGGAGCGTCAGTCCCGAGGAAAACGCCGGCAGCCTGGCATCATACAGGTCCGCCTGACTCAGAGGAACCAAGCTTCCCTCAGGCAGAGAAAACTCATCAGATTTCCTTTCTAAGCCCACAGGCGCAGTGGAAGCAGAAAATGACGGATTACTGCCATTATTTGGTGCGGCTGATGTACATGAATTTCTGTTCTTGGACTGAGAGGACTCATGTTGGTAGCCCTCCTCTTCTAGCTTGGCTCTGGCTTTCACCGATAATTGTTTTTCCGACTCGTCTCGCTTGGGCCGCCCGATGGCAGGCAGGCTGTTGTCCCCTGGGTCCTCCTCCTTGCGCCGGAAGCTGCTGGTGTCCACCACAATGTCATGCTTGGACTTGAGGTGTGTGCGCAGGGACACACGCACAGTGAAAGACTGACCGCACTGATCACACACATGGGGCTTCTCACCCGTGTGTTGCCGCATGTGAACCACCATGGCGTTCTTCTTGCTGAACGCCCGGGAACAGACGGGACAGGAATAGTTCTTTTCACCGGTGTGGGTCCAGGTGTGCTGTCTGAGACTGCGAACGTCCTTGAACTTCTTGCCACACAGGTCGCACAGGTGTCTGCGCAGTCGAAGGTGACTGCGGCGAATGTGAACCAGGCGAGAAGAACTCGTGAAAAACGCCATCGAGCAGTTAGGACACTTGAAGGGTCTTTCCCCCGTGTGAAACCTCATGTGGTAGCGCAATCTACAGGCGTGGGGGAACTCGGCGGGGCAGTGGTGGCACCTGAACACAGGCTTTTCCTCCTCTTCCACACCCGCCTCCTCTTTGGCCACAGGGATGACAGAACAGCCATCAACCATGGCAGCCATGTCAACAGCAGGGCTGGTGGAACACGCGGTGTTGTTACTAGCGGCAGGGTTTACAGCAGGGTGCTGGCGTCGGCTGTGCAACTTGAGGTCTATCTTCTTGTCAAAGGCAGCGTCACAACCCTCGGCGTGACACACGTATGGCATGACGCCGTGACACTGCGTGACGTGCACCTTGTAGGATGCACCGTGCAGAAACTGCATGCCGCACTCCTCGCAGCGCCACGCAGGCGGCACCTCGTGCTCCAGCATCCGATGAACCTCGTAGACACGCGCCACCGCAAAGTCCCGCCGGCACACGCTGCAGCGGTGCTTCTTGCTGAGCCGGGTGTTGCAGTTGTGCAGCAGGAGCTTGTCTGTGGGCGACACGAAGCCCTTCATGGCCGTCCACATGTCCACGTCCATCCCTCGGTTGCGCATCTCTAGCACCAGGGAGTGAGGCGGCACGTAGTTCTGTGGGACAGTCAAGAACAATCGTCACAAACCTTCATCAAGCACAATCATCACAGACATTCATTGGCTGCACGTAGTTTTGTGGACAGTCAAGTGCAAACTACAATCATCACAAACATTTCATTATGGCGTCAATCAGTAATCACACTCAAAGCCAACTCCGCCGGACGTAAAACTGGTTAGGCTTTTCCATGGCATAAGACCATCCCCCCACATAGTCACACACCAACACACAGCCTGGTCACATACCACACACAGCCTGGTCAGCCGCCTTCATGCTCTTTCTGCACAGTGCTATTTCATTTTGAAGAATTAATTTCAGAAATTAATTTGCACATTTTTGAACTCACCACTGCATCAGTGCATGCTATCAGGGTGTTGATTATGTATATGTGAGCATGTAGAGGGGTGGTTTTATCCCACACAGAAGCCCAACCAGGTCTGAGACGGTGAGGGGAACTGTTTTCACAAGGAGGGGTGGGCCTTCAACTGGAAATGTCCTGTGCTGTGGCCTTTTTAATGTCAAATTACTGAAATATACATTGCCAATCAGTCAGTCCAACACTTACTGGAATTAATTGCATTTGAATGTTGAGAATGATCCCAATATTGGATAAAAGCTTGACTTATTGAAGAAAAAGGTGCCACAAACATAAACTTGAAATACAAAACCCCAGTTAGATAGAGTAGGCAGGCTGTTTTTCTCTCTTTCTCTTTTCACTTACAGTTAGACCACTTTCATCCCAGCGAAGCTGGAGGTATCCCGTGAACGCTATACTGTAATCGATTTGAGAAATGTGCACACCGAATAATACATGATAAAGAAGGATTCTTTGTGCCCGGCTACGTGCTACAGTTGGAGATGGAAGTTCACCAAAAATTGGGACCATACTAACAAAAATACGGTGGGTGCAATAGTCGCCCCCATTTTTTCAGCAAACGCCACCCCAGGCCGCTTTGGACGGGTAGAAATTCCGTAGTTTCCAAGTCTATGGATAAAGCTCGCGTAAGCAGAATACGTCAGGGTCGAAAGTCTTTGACGTCAATTAATGCATCATGACGTCATGCCTCCCTGTAGTCTTTCTCTCTCGCGCAGTGTGTGTGTTTGTGTTCATTTTGTGCACATGTGTTAGTGTTACTGTGTGTGTGTGTGTGTGTGTGTGTGTGTATTCATTTTGTGCACATGTGTTAGTGTTAGTGTGTGTGTATGTGTGTGTGTGTGTGTGTGTGCGCGTGCATGAATCTGTACTCGTGTGTGTGTGTGTGTGTGTGTGTGTGTGTGTGTGTGTGTGTGTGTGTGTGTGTGTGTGTAAGAAAGACTGAGAGAGAGGGAGAAAGAGTGTGTGTGTGTGAATGTGTGTGTGCATGAGTTTGTGTGTATGTTTGTGTGTGTATGAGTGTGTATATGTGTTTGTTTGTAAAGGTGTGTGTGTCCGTCTGTCTATGTGCGTATTTGTTTGTTTGTTTGCTTTACGCCCAGCCGACCAAGAAGGGCCATAATTATCAGGGCGGTGCTGCTTTGAGATATAACGTGCGCCACACACAAGGCAGAAGTCGCAGCACAGGCTTCATGTCTCACCCAGTCACATTATTCTGACACCGGACCAACCAGTCCTAGCATGCACTAAACCCATAATGCCAGACGCCAGGCGGAGCAGCCACTAGATTGCCAATTTTAAAGTCTTAGTTATGCCCCGGCCTGGGTTCTAACCCACGACCTCCCGATCACGGGGCGGACGCCTTACCACTAGGCCAACCGTGTATGTGCGTATGAGCGTGTGTTTTGTGTGTATGAGATTTGTGTGAGTCAATGTGTGTGTGTCTGTGTCTGTGTCTGTGTCTGTGTGCGTGCATACATGCGTGTGTATGTACATGTGTGTGTGTGTGTGTGGGTCTGTTTGTATAAGAGAGAGAGAGAGAGCGTGGGTGTGTTTGTGCGTGTGCGTAAGTGTATGTGTGTGTATGTGTGTTTGTAAAGGTGTGTATGTCCGTCTGTCTATCTGTGCGTATGGGGGGGGGTGTTTTTTGTGTATGAAGTGTGTGTGAGAGAGTGAGTGAGTGCGTGTGAGTGAGTGTGTGTGTACGTGTGTAACTTGGGTGTGTGTGTGTGTTCGTGTGTGTGTGTGTGTTTGAGAGAGAGAGAGGTTTGTTTTTCGCTGGGGTATGCAGTGCCTTGGCGTTGCACATCTACTTAATTTGTTTTAATTTACTTTTGGGCTCAGCTAGGCACTAACAGGCCAAAAGTAGTAGGCACCTGAAAAATCCCACATAGACTGGGTGCATAGTTCTGGTCTTTAATCTTTTTATCACCTGTTATTTTTAAATCCCCAACGCGGCAGAATAATCAATACCGTTCATCAAGTCTTTAAATTTGCCTCTCTTGTAAAAACTAATTTTCTTAGATTTTGGAAGGTCTTGAACTTGAAGAGTTGTTCCACTGCACTCCAAAAGCCAAGGTCTTTTTTGAATCCTTTAATTTCCACTGTATGACTTTGATACTGGTAGTTTCCACCTTTCTGTGTGTGTTTGTCAGTTTGTTGTCCTGTCCTTTCTTTCCAGCCCAATCCTTTCTTTCTGTTTCTCATTGTATAGTCTAGCCTCTCTCTTTACGTGTTTGTCTGTTGCTTTATTTTCCTCTCTTTCCGTCTTAATTTCTTTTTTGGTGTTTGTCATTGGAAAGCGTAGCCATTCTCTTCAAATGTTTGTCAGTTTCTTTCTTTTCCTCTCTTTCTGTCTAAAGGGGATACTTACGTATTTAAATCCCTGGTCAGATTCACTTCAAATTTTGTGCAAATTCGAGCAATATCATTAATTTAATATGCAGACATCCCTGGAATGAAAAGGAGGAATACCTAATTAAGTTTTCCCCCCAATTATTTTCAACTTGGAGTGGTTGAGTTTTCACCTTTCTTCATGTGTTCGTCAGTTACTTTCTTTTCCTCTCTTTCCTTCTTATTTCCTTTTGCGCTGTCTGTCACTATAAAATGTCGCCACTCACGCTATCAGTGGTGTTCGGTCTGTGACAGTACTGTTCCGCCACCTGAAGTTGTCTGTAACCTTCTTGAGAGAGAGAGGTCTTTCAGTCTTAATTCCTTTTGTTCTGTCTGTAAAATGTGAGTCAGCCGAAAAGAACTTGTCAAACGTAGCCTCTCTTTTCACAAGTGTTTCACCTATTTTGTCTTCCTCTCTTTATGTCTTAATTCCATTTTTTGTCAGTTTGTGTCTGTCGTAAAAAATGCCACTCACGCTATCAGTGGTATCAGGTTCATGACAGTGCTGCTCCGACACCTGCAGCTCCCCCTCCTTCACCGCCACCCTCCCGCGACACTTGCTCACCACCCCGCCCCGCTTGTTGTTGCGCTGACAACGCCAGTACGAGCGACAGCTACCCTTGGCCACACCGTCATTCTTGTACATGTACCCTTCCCAGACCAGCAGCAGTGGCGGAGCTTTGGATTCCGCCTTGACTGACCTCTGTCTGCTGCGTCTTCTGCCTCCTGGCTTAACTGGCGAGGGCTGTGGGAAACACAGACATACACAGAGTGAATGTGCACAGGACACACATACGTGCACACATAGGCGTACACACGCACATTCAGATCAGCTCACACACACAGCTAAATATTTTTCTGATAGCTCCTCTTCATTTAAAAAAATAAGAAGAAGCTTCACATTATATTAATCAATCAATATGAAGCTTATATAGCGCGTATTCCGTGGGTACAGTTCTAAGCGCTTGTCGAATATTATATACTGATATATAGCAGCCTTCCAAAATGCAATCACTAGCAATATAGGAAGCACTCAAGCAGGTTCAACTATCATGTATTGTAATTTGTATAGGTGACTAGGTCTCATTCAGTCGTTTTATCTACAAAATCCAGCATAACACATCAATATAGTGTGGGTGTGACATGGTGATTAGGTCATTTTAGTCTCACTGATCTTCTATAAACAAGTATTAAACAGAGAGGGCACTGTGGCTGATTCACTGATTGTTGCATTCAAACTGTTTTCAGATGTATCTGCGCAGACACTGAGACATAGACACTGTCATTTGTCAACTACATGTTTCTTCACGTTGTTAGGCACTGGAGTGTCCGTCAACATGTCAAGTGGTATTCTTCTGAGCTATGAATTTAACACACTAAAGTTCAAGATTACCTGTCAAGTCATCATTCGATTACACTAAGAGGGAACAGTGATTGAAACCGTGAAATCGTTTATGTTCTAGACTTCATGGTTTTGGGACAACTCTCGAGTTTTAAATACATCAGAAGCGACTCTAATGCAGGACCTAGCATGCAAACAGAAATGTTTAAAAATAAATCAATGTTACTTTATAGTCACTGTCCGTATCGTCCTCGGACGCAGGGCTTGTCTTCATCCTGCTGTGATGCATCCGATCTTCGACAGTTGCCATCTTCCCAAACTGTGCAAAATCGTCCTGAAATGGTGTTGTTCCAGAACAGCGTAATCATTTCAAATAAAAATTACAATAAAAAATATTCATATTGGATATTAATTATCGGGTCTGATAATAATTCATTCCTATTCTGTCTTTTGAGGCTAATAACTTTAAACTGAATTCAATATTCCTTTTGTTTTACTTGAATAATTCTTATATGGCATGATCGTCTGCAACAAGGAAGTAAAGCTATCTCCTTCCCAAAAGAGTTTCAAAATGGCTTCTTAGCAGACAGAAAATAGGAGATACAGTCAATGCAGTTCGGATTTGTTCCAGATATAAATTAATCTAGGACCATTGACCTTGCTTTGTATATCTCCACGCAGGTTACAGTTGACTTCTTCGAATAAATCCAAGTTCCGCAATGAGCTGCTGGAATTACAGCCAGAAATGTAGCGATTGAACAGCGCTGGACTCGGGTGATCACAGCAAAGTGGTTCTTACCACATTGTTCAGTGAAACGCTGCAGTCAGTAGGAGGGATTTTAAAACCTTTAATGAACACTCACCATGGAATTTACAATTGGACAGACACAGAGTTGGAGGGAAGGGCGGAGAATTGTCAGTCTACAAGAGCTTGCAAAGCAGATGCGATGCAAGCATTGCAAGGCCCTTTTGGATCTGAACCAGATTATAAAGGAGACACGATTCGGGCTGGCCAGTATCTTGTACATTATGTGTCAGTGTGGTTTGCTGAATGATGTTCACACTGGAAAGAGGCAGGAAGGTGATGGCAGTCGGCATCTCTTTGAGGTGAACATAAAAGCCTCTATCAGTAAGTAACGATTCTTCTTCTTCTTCTTCTTCTTCTTCCATTTAACTCCCAGGGTCAACATTCTGACTATTAGTGGCGCATTGAGACTTAATGCCGTGTGAGATGGAATTTTTTTTAACTTTATTCCAAGTCCCACGGGTATTTGATGGACATTTTTAATTTTATCTATGCCTATACAATTTTGCCAGGAAAGACCCTTTTGTCAATCGTGGGATCTTTAACGTGCACACCCCAATGTAGTGTACACGAAGGGACCTCGGTTTTTCGTCTCATCCGAAAGACTAGCACTTGAACCCACCACCTAGGTTAGGAAAGGGGGGAGAAAATTGCGGCCTGACCCAGGCCTGAACACGCAACCTCTCGCTTCCGAGCGCAAGTGCGTTACCACTCGGCCACCCAGACCACATGCAATGGCGGTAATTCTATACATTGTGGAATTATGCTAATTTGCAAACATGTCTTACAAACACTCACTCACACTCACACACACACACACACACACACACACACACACACACACACACACACACACACACACAAACTGCCAGGGACACTACATTGGGGTGTGCACGTTAAAGATCCCACGATTGACAAAACGGTCTTTCCTGGCAAAATTGTATAGGCATAGATAATAAATGTCCACCAAAATACCCGTGTGACTAGGAATAATAGGCCGTGAAAAGTAGGATATGCGCCGAAATGGCTGCGATCTGCTGGTCGATGTATTGTGTAAAACATTCCATCTCACACGGCATAAATAGATCCCTGCACCTTGAGTCCGAGTCTGGAGATACGCGCGCGATATAAGACTTCATATATATATGAATGTTTGCACAAAAGTGACAAATGTATATATATAAAGATTGTTCATTTGTTATTGTTTCTCAGATTTTAAACTGGAGTAAGCTTTTACAAACAAAAGAGGCCACTAGAGTGCAGTGTTGTTTGAAAGCTTAATTAAATTTAAATGTCGTAAAATAGGCCAGAAAGAGCACTGTTTATAAGAGTTGTCTTTAGTTACTTCCCTTTTTTTGTACACGGATGATGCCTGGTTAATTACTATGGTGACGCATGACAGAGGTCACAACCATCTGTAGTGGCCAGGCGGCACCTGTGACTGTGTAATATCCAACACCGGAGTGAATAAGCACTTTGAGTTTGAAGCTCAGTTGATCACTTCTTCTTCTTCTTCTGCGTTCCCAGCTTTTAATTTCATTAATTAGCATAATAATACTCTTGGTGGGTTTTCAAGGAAATGATGGTGTGTGTGTCTATATAATACTAGCTGTACCCCTTTTTTTCCGTAAACCTTCAGTTATTGCCTGGAACGGTCCTTGATGAATGATTATTTCTTTCCCACATCATAACAATTAACGCTGATAACATACCGTATGTTTTATTAGGCAAAAAAAAAAAATAGGTGTGGTTAAGGTAACATAGCCAAAATAAATAGGGTAGGAGTAGGACTAGGAAGGTAGGCAATTACTTTTTCTTTTTTTTTAAAACTTTTTTTCTAATGTGTACAAATTAAACCTACTTAACAGGGAAATAAGTGTGCGACTCCAGCGCTTTCGCTTTCATTGCGTTTTCTGCACTCGGGTTTTTTTTTGTGGGTTTTTTTTGACAAATGTAAAAAAAAGTTCTAGGGTCGGCCCCTAAAAATAGGGTAGGTCGGGTTACCGTAACCACACCTATTTTTTTTTAGGCCTTACACACACACGCACACACACAGACAATCACTCGCAAAGAAAATCACTCGCACACACACACACACACGCACACACACACACACACACACACACACAAACACTCACAGATATACTGACAAACGCATGCAAGCCTGCAAACACGCAAGCACACACACTTACAAATGCGCATGCATCCCCACCCCCAAATAACAAACAACAAAATAATAATGTGTGTATTGTGTGCTGTGTTCCAGATTTGCTGCTGTACGGAATAGGGGCTCAGAACATCATCCACTTCCTGCAGACAGGCCTGGACATCCCCTTACCTCCCCCTGAAGACAACTCCCTCATCCTCCCCATGCACTCCACCCCGGACATGTCCACGTCCCTTCCTGTCACCATGGCAACCTACAACCCACCCATCACCACCCCCCTCTCTCCACAGCTGCAGGTCGGCCAGCACCCCCCGTTGAACCCTCAGCTACAACACCAACATCACCACCACCACCAGCAGCAGCAACACCACCATGAGCAGCAACAGCACCAAGTTGTCAACGTCCCTCAAGTGAAAGACATGTTTCGTGTGGCTCACGCAGGGCACAGCAAGGGAGGGGGCAGCCAGAGTGCCGGTCACAAGGGGGGGGGCAGCCAGAGTGCCGGTCACAAGGGGGCAGGGGGCAGATGCCTGTACTGTCGACCCTGCCCGCAGCACACCCAGGCTGACCACACTGACCCCACCACCCACACTGACCCCACAACCCACACTCACCCGCCAAAGAAAGTTGTTGAGAAGGTCAAGTTGACCAAGGACGAAAGGGACGATCTCAAAGTCAACACCAAGTGCACGGTGTGTAAGATTGTGTTCCGCTCGCGAGAACATTTCCGCATGCACAAGATCCTGCACCCTCAGATCAACAAGAAGCAGCGAGTCAAGTGCTCCCAGTGCTCAGCCGAGTTCCCTGACCGCTCAAAGCTGAGGCAGCACTCTAAGGTGCACTGTGGCGGGGCCAAGGAGAAACCTTTCCAGTGTCAGCTGTGCGAGAAAAGCTTCCACAAGAAATCTCAGCGCAGCAAGCACGTCAAGCGTTGCCACATGAAGGAAAACTCTCACGTGTGTGACGTCTGTGGGAAAAGAACCTTCACCAAGTCAGAACTGCGGGAGCATGTGCGTATTCACACCGGTGAACGACCGTACCAGTGCGAGGTGTGTGAACGAGCATTCAGACGCAAAGACTACCTGACCATTCACATGCGTCAGCACACAGGCTTGAAGCCTTACAGTTGTGACCAGTGTGGAGAGTCCTTTGTCCAGAGGGCGTCGCTGTGCAAACACCTGCAGACAAAACATGCGGTCAGCGCGACAGGGGCGGTCAGTGACGTCATACAGCCATCCCTCATGCCTCACCAGCCACAACTGACCCATACCATTACCCAGGATTCCATGGCAACTACCATGCCTATATTGCATAATGCGCTCTTCTATCAGTGACAACACCCTCTCCCAGACACTGTGACTGAAATACACACAGGGTTTGTGGATTAGTTTGTTGTGACAAGTTAAAGTTGTGACTCCACCTCTACCAGACACTGTCACTGAAATTCAAACTAGCTTTTGGATTAGTTTGTTGTGACAAGTTTGAGTTGTGACTCCACCTCTACCAGATATTGTGACTGAAATTCACACTGGAATTGTGGATGACTGTGTGTAGTTTGTTGTGACAAGTTTGAGTTGTGACTCCACCTCTACCGGACATTGTGACTGAAATTCACACTGGAATTGTGGATGACTGTAGTTTGTTGTGACAAGTTTGAGTTGTGACTCCACCTCTACCAGACATTGTGACTGAAATTCACACTGGAATTGTGGATGACTGTAGTTTGTTGTGACAAGTTTGAGTTGTGACTCCACCTCTACCAGACATTGTGACTGAAATTCACACTGGAATTGTGGATGACTGTAGTTTGTTGTGACAAGTTTGAGTTGTGACTCCACCTCTACTAGACGTTGTGACTGAAATTCACACTGGAATTGTGGATGACTGTAGTTTGTTGTGACAAGTTTAAGTTGTGACTCCACCTCTATCAGACACTGTGAGTGTGACTGAAATTCAAACTTTTTTTTTTATGAGTTTGATGTTCATGTAACACATTTCTGTTGTGTCACCACCCCTACCACTAGTACAGACACTGTGATTGAAATTCACTGTGGGGTTGTGGATCAGTTCGTTATAACTTATAGTAGTTTTCTGTTGTCAATCTAAATGAGATGATCCGAAACACAGCCTAATTTTTTAGTAATGTCATGAATTATAATGTATTATTAATAACAGACACATAAGAATACATGTAGGGGGATAAATTATGTATGTCAGGGTGCTGGACAGTTGTGTGTGGTTTTGGATGTGTGAATTCTTAAATTATGTTCGAGCTTGTGATTCTTATAAAAGGAGTGTGATTTTATGTGATGTAATATCAGTGTATGTCACACGCTTTCCTTCTTTGCCACTACTAAAGCAAACGTGTGCAAGATTGTATGTTACGCGCTTTGGAGCATGTGCAAGAACGGATTCAAACTCGAAATCGTCCCCCCAAAAACCCCAAAATGCACACACGACTTTTATTTCTCCTGCTGTTATCGTTTCTTCTCTTTACAAATTCTTCAACGCTCAGAATACTGAAAACGGCATCCCAGACGACAGTACTGTTTCCATACGCGAATTTAGCTGCCCTTGGAAAGTGGCTCGCTCAGGAGGCCTGTTAGTCTGACACTATAAGGACAGAGTTGTGAACATAGATGACAAAGATCCCGGAAAGAACAAACATTTCGCGGATGCAGACACAGAAAGACGTCATGAAGATTGCGATGCTTCAAAAGATACAGACTGTGACGATGACTGTGACGTCATTCACATATTCCGAGACGTCATTTATAGTTGTTCGGTCACTTTCGTCAAAAAGTAGATCTCTCCACAATGGCTGCTCCTGTGTTTAGGTTTATCAAGCGTGAGTACGCAAAACGTGTTTGTTCTCTCCTCTGTTGAAGCTGTGAGACATAATCGCCATTACGAGCTAGTCGTGTGACAGAGAGTTTTCTTGCACACTCGACTGCTGCTGTTTCACTCCGGCTAAAGCCGTCGTGAAACATCTACAGTCTCGTGTGCAAGAAAACTCTCTGTCACACGACTAGCTCGTAATAGCGGGTAATATGAGCCAAAAGAAAAATGTCTGTTCAGATAATAAAGTTGCATTGAACTGAATTGAATTGAATTGAATTGTTTAAAGTCAATACTAGTGGATTAGCAAAAGTGAGAACTGTTTATAGTCAGAAACATATTAGACTGAATGTATTGCGTTACATTTGGAATTGAGAGGGAGGTGATCGTATGCGTGTGTGTGTGTGTGTGATGAGCGATTTTTCTTTTGCATTTTCTCTAGTACACCTTTGTCTGTTTTCCACCTTTTACAGGGATCCGAAACCTGGAAACCTATTTTCACAGGTTGAAAGAAGAAACAGCTGCATTCCTTTCAAGTCGCCATTTTATGACTGTTAGAGCTGAGTTTCTAAACTCTTAACCTGTTGACAACCTCATATATATATATATATATATATATATATATATATATATATATATATATATATATATATATATATATATCTAAACACACAGTCACACACCCAAACACACACATCTACACACACTCAAGCTCCCATGGGGTCGCCTTCACGCGGCGGGAGTGTTTATACTAAGCTACCCCACTCCTTTACTTCTCTTCTTTTGTCTTATTTCTGCCTTACCAGTCCTTTCACCTATATTTCCTTCCAAGAAAACTCTCCCTACTATTCCCTGCAGTTTTCCAATTCTTTTCTTGTTGTCTTATTTCTACCTGACTGGATCCATCACCTTTATTTCACTTACCAAAAGTCTTCTTTTCCACATCCTTATTTCTCTGCACCCCGCATGTCGTAAGAGGCAACTAACGGATTCTGTTCCTCCTTTTACCCTTGTTAAGTGGTTCTTGTATAGAATATAGTCAATGTTTGTGAAGATTTTAGTCAAGCAGTATGTAAGAAATGTTTAGTCCTTTGTACTGGAAACTTGCATTCTCCCAGTAAGGTCATATATTGTACTACGTTGCAAGCCCCTGGAGCAATTTTTTGATTAGTGCTTTTGTGAACAAGAAACACTTAACAAGTGGCTCTATCCCATCTCCCCCCTTTCCCCTATCCCATCTCCCCCCTTTTCCCTCGTCGCGATATAACCTTCGTGGTTGAAAACGACGTTAAACACCAAATAAAGAAAGAAAGAAAGAACACACACTCAAACACCCACACATATCTACATAATCAGTCACACAATAAAACACACATATCCATACACTCGGTCACACAGTGAAACGCACACGTCTACACACTCAGTCACACACTGTCGCACTCACACACACTGGGGAGATGATGTCACGCAACCATACCACTGACACTGTGGTTGACAAAGTAAAAGTGGAAACATTTCACTATTGACCCCAAACAAATCAAGCTGCAAATAAAATAAAACCAAAAGTAAAATTCACACAATAAGAATAAAATTG